>NC_056729.1:1175873981-1175876481 GCF_019279795.1 Protopterus annectens | reverse complement strand
TAGTGTATGCATAACAGAAAAGGTCCCCAAAAGGCATGGGTTGCAATGTGTTCTGGTGTACCCTGACCACATTGGAAACCTACAGACAGTATCAATTAAGATACATGTGCTGCACAACTAACACTTCACCCCACCTCAGGCCCACCATCCACATCTGTACCTTGCTGGTGCCAGTGTACACCTCTATGTTTGCCATTCATTATAGGTTCATAGGTTCATACGAGACTATCTGCCCTAGGGCATTTATAAGCCTAGTCAGAATGTGTTGGTGTTTGCCTCCCTTTTAGATTAGGTTTCTGAGCCTCTGTCCAGCAGGGCCATAGAAGTGATCCCAGGTGTAAATTTATGATTTCCCATCCACCCATCAAGATTTCTCTTGAAGAGAGTCAGTGAGGGGCTCTGCCTAACATGGATTGGGATTTTATTCCAGAGTGAGGGAAGCCTCTGTGATATGAATCTATCCCTCCAGCATGTCCTATTTATTGTTGTGTGAAGGTTTAAATCCCTGGAGCGTGTAGCTCTGAGGGATTTGGATTTCTTGAGGTGGAGCATGCCCATTAATTCTGGGTTAGACATGGCCTTGTACGTCAGGCAGAAATCGCCTCTGAGTAGGTGGTAAGCAAATGAGTAGAGCTGGAGTTTCTTTAGTCGAGCTGCATAGGGCATCTGTTTGAGGCCCACGATCCTCTTGGTGAGGTACTTTTGAGGTCTCTCTAGCTTTTGCAGGTATTGGGTAAGGTACATCCCAAATGGGGCATCGTGCTCAATTATGGGCCTGATGAGTGATGAGTAGAGGGGCACAATGACCTCTCTTGATCTGGATGTGAACCCTTTCTTGATTAGGTGGGCTATATAGAAGGTTTTTCTAACCACTTTGGCAATGTAATTATCAAAGGAGAGGTAACTATCTACTTGGGTCCCCAGATCCCTAATTACATCTTACGTACTTAGTGGATAACCATCTATTTGGTAGTTTGTGGGCAAATTGTTTTTCCCAAAGGGTATGACTATGCACTTTTTGGCATTTAGCTTGAGGCCATGGTTCTGACACCAGGTATCCATCTCCTTAAGACACTTCTGAAGGATGCTTGTGTCAGCAGGAGAGTCAATTATGGCTCCCAGTTTGTAATCATCTGTGAACTTGGTCAGCCACAGTCCTCCCATGCTTGCCTGTACCTCAGAGAAGTATATACTGAACAAGAGGGGTCCCAGGACTGAGCCCTGTGGGACGCCACTTGTAACCGGTTTGGAGTTGGACATGGCACTCGCAACTCTGACCATGTGGGTTCTATCCCTGAGCCAGTTTGCAACCCATCTCGTGACATGGGGGTTGATATTCTAGCTGGTAAGCTTATTTATGCCATAGTGGGGTATTGTGTCGAAGGCTTTTGCGAGGTTCAGGTAGGCTGTGTGGACTACCTTTCCCTCATCTATGGCCTTGGTAACTGTTTCAAAGAAGTAAACTAGGTTTAAGAGGCAAGATCTGCCTTTAACAAAGCTGAATTGGGTACGGTCCAGTGTCTGGAGGTTCCCAATGTCTTTGTTTATGAGATCCATGATGATGCGCTCCATAGCTTTGCAGACCAGTCTGGTCAGGCTTATAGGGTGATAGTTCCTGGGATCCGTTGTGGCGCCACCTTTGTGGAGCAGGATAACTGTTGCTGTGTGCCATTTTTTGGTACATATCCTGTAGTAAGGCTGAGTTTGAACAGTGACTTTATGTGAGGGTTCAGTTCTTTTTAGAGCTCGTGTAGGACGCAGCCCAGGACACCATCTGGTCCCATTGATGCTGTGTGTTTTGCTTTGCAGAGGGCTGCTTTCACCTGTATGTCTGTGATGTCTGGGAGACTACATTCTTCTGGGATAGACACTGGCTCTTTTGGGGGTGAAGGGGGGTAAAGTTTGCACTGAACCTGTCCTCAAAGATGTTGGCAATGTCAGTGGGTTCAGTATATTTTTTGCCATTTTGAACCAGCTCAGAGCAGATCTGAGAGTTGCCACCTAGATTATTGATGTAGCTAAAGAAGGCCTTGTGATTATCTTTAGAGTCTTTGGAGATTTTTCTTTCGAAGCTGGCCTTTGATGATGTTATGAGGGATCATAGTTTCTTGCTAGTACTGATCAGGGATGCCTTTCCTTTTTGAGATTTTGCTCTATCATGAAATAGTTCCCTCCGTCTGGTGTATAGCTTATTTATGGCCATGGTCTACCAGACTGGTCTCCTGTTTTTGGAGGAGTGAGTCTTGGTTTTACTTGGGATGGCTCTATCCATGCATTCCTGTAGGTGCTCATAGAATGCATTTGTAAAGGATTCTGCGGTTTGGGCAGCATTTTCCATTAGCCCGGGGGCTTTGAAGCTTTCCACCTCGGTCTTGAGTAGTGTGAAGTTTGCTTTTGAGAAATATTTCACAGTGGTTTCCTTGGCTGGGGGTGGGGTCGAGATGTGGATGTCCAGTGTGATTAGTTTATGGTCCGATCTTACCAACGAGGGGTTTACCTC
>NC_056729.1:1175843981-1175868981 GCF_019279795.1 Protopterus annectens | reverse complement strand
ACAGGGGTGCTCATTGGAGGGATGCTGGTCATCATGCCCCTGGCAGAAGTGCCACATCTAGTACCACCAGACGCATGTTTCAGGTTGTCATGGAGGTGCAGGCATGTATGGGATGGTACACCAGACAAGCTCTGAGGCTGCAGAGGGCTACTCATTCAGCTATTACTGACAACATCCGTGATCTTGCAGGTGCCCTCTGTTATTTCACAGAGGTCATGGATAATCAGTGGGGTGAGATGGTGGGACTCCTTGATCGTGGATTGTCCGTGCTTGAGCATGTGGTGGTAGTGGTGGGATGGCCACATGGATGTAGGCCAGCAAAACCAACAGCTGGAGGTTGACGTGGACATGCAAGGACACCAAGCTGCTCCCGTAGTGGCAGTACCAGCCCCAGCATTGCAGGGGGTGCTGTCCACACCACACCACAGCAGGCCACATGCACGTGGCCTTGGCCAGTCCCAGGAGGGACCTGGTTCCAGCGAACATATGTCATCATCAGGGGAGAGTACCATATTGTGGCTTGTACCTGGACATGCCCATGGAAGCCCTGGCAGGCACAGTTCTTGTGTCTGTGGCCAGAGGTGATGAACTGCACACCCTACCAGGTATGGTCTGCAGCTGTCCAACAAACACCTGTATAGGGCAGCCACATGGCAGAACTGTGTGCATGCATAGTCACACACAATACAAACACAGCTAGGGCAACCCCATACCTACACACACCACATCACCACGGCCATATCAATAATTAAACCCCCTCACTCACATACATGGTGTCAAACGTATGGCTCAGCCTAGGTCTCTGGAAAACCAACAACACACCCTGTGCATATGATGATACCTGTGCCACATCTCTGTCATCCGTAACATTGATGCAGGGACAGGCTAATATGGTTCTTATCCACACAGTGACTGTACTGTGGTGTACCAATGTACTGCTGTGTAACATGTTGTCTGCAGTAAAGTTTAATGCTTACATGTTAGGAAGTGTAGCTGTCCAGCCATGATGCATTATAGCTGTTATTAACACTGAGTGATTGTGGTCTCCATAATGTAATCCATTTGTGTTGTAGGTGTCCATGTGTCAGTAGGAGGATGGTCTGCTGTCATATCCTACAAGGGGTATGGCACTGTGGTGATATCTTGGCTGTGCCATATCCTGGGTACAGATGAACACATGTCACAGGTCTGTATAACAGTTACTGCATGTGCCACATCGCTGCTAGGTCTGGGGATTGTGTATACAGGTGAGTGCACGGTGGCTGCTGTTAGCAGCCTTTCTACAGTGGACAATGGTAAGTGTACTGGGTGGTACACACCACATGTTTGTGTATAACACACACAGAGGCTTTGGTGTTGATGCAATACACAAAGAATACTGTACACATGGATATATGTGCCTGTGCAAGGAACACATTGCAGCCTATGTAAAGGCACCAAGCCAGAATAGGCACAACAACACATTGAGGAATAAGCAGTCTGCTAGTTTAATGTCACTGATGATGGTACTGGGAGAGTATATGTTCCCTTCCCCAATGTAGTGCAATTCACAACTCAGCAAACAAATGTGTGCTGGTGTGGGTGGCACAGCCCTACCCTTTGGAGGGTGAGAGGTGCTGTAGAACTGTAGATAGTGAGATAGACAACTACCTAACTTGTTAACATGAACTGTTCAGAATGACAGCCAGCTAAGCAAGGGGATACACTCAACAGTAACCGCAATGATGGTGGCTGTGTCCACAAGAGCCACACCCAGCTATATATACCAACCCCAGTATCAATGCACACCTATACAGTGGGGAAGAAAGCATTTACACATCTACCACTAGTTGTGATGGAATGTATGTCCACAGAATGATACCTGTGAAATGTTAGCAAATGCCAGGCAGTTCTCAGACAGATAACCTCTTGGGACATGCATATTCTGCAAACAGAAGTAGATTACTTCACATACACACACATTCTTACTTGGCAACACTGGGACTATACTCCTACCTAGGTATGTAGTCCTACTGATGTGTGTGGTTTTAATTGCACACACTACACAGCTTTTAGGATGAGGTGTGTTCCAGGTTACATGTTACATGAAGAACATCCCCAGGCCTGTACAGTAAGGTAATGGGGGATGTACTTGTTGTTTATGGACACTATATAGTGTGACATACCATCATATACACATTGACAAACACATAACAGTCATACACACATCTGAGAGACCTGGGCTCATCAGTGCTAACTACCTTGTCAGTGTGTCCATTGTGTTACAGATAAGATGCACACAGCACATGCATAACTGGGCTGGATAGTGTTATCAGTTACCCATATGGTTGATGGTGACAGTGGTCTACATACAATGGAAAATGGGACATGTATCGGGGGTACCATGGTGTAAAGACAGTATACCCAGCACCCACACCCACAGTAAATATTGTACACACTGAAACCCATGATAACACTCTGACATACCCACCATCACACATTGACCAGGACTGCAATACAACCCCTTGTCCATCCCAAGTGTGCTACTGCAGGGATATACATCTAATGCACATGCCACAGGCATAGTAGGATGATGCATTGTCATGCTCTCCTACGGTCAGCAGGGCATATATGTATGTATGTAGATATATATATATATATATATATATATATATATATATATATATATATCATATATATATATATATATATATATATATATCATATATATATATATATATATATATATATATATATATATATATATAAAACTATATGTGCATATATATGTATATATATATATATATATATATATATATATATATAGATATATATAGATATCTATAACTATATGTGCATATATATGTATATATATATATATATATATATATATATATATATATATATATATATATATATATGTATATGCATATATATATATATATGTACAGATATATATCCATATATGTATGTAGATATGTATATGTGTGTATATATATATATATATATATATATATATATCTATATATATATATATATATATATATATATATATATATATATACACACACACATATATATATATTTATACACATATATGTTTAACATATGTCCAGAACATGGAGTGGACTCATACTAACTAACAGACCAATAGTCGCAACCTCTAAGTGCAAGAGGATGTCATGTAAGTATTGCAGTTATAAATGTAGATTATTGCTACTGTAACAGGGGTTGTCTTAACAGAAATGCTGTGTGTGGGAGGTCACTTCTGCTATTGATATGTATGCCATCAGTTACTGACAGACATCCTAAGGTCATCATAGTACAGTGCCACAGATATCACAGTAATGGTCCTGTGGAATACAGCAGAGATATGACCAATAAATGTGGACAGTCTGACACACTCTGGTCAGTCAAGAGGTATACACAGAACCCCTTAGTGTAAGACGTGTGGACCAAGCCTGACAATGTGGATGTTAACAGCCATGTAACTGGGTATATCACGTAAATACTGGAATATATATGGACCAAGCCTGACAATGTGGATGTTAACAGCCATGTAACTGGGTATATCACGTAAATACTGGAATATATATGCTTACACATTTTATGCATTCACACAGTCCTGTCTGTCCTGACACATAATAACCGGTGGAGCAGAGGTCACATGCCCGCATACTACCCACTAGTTAGTGACATACATCTGTAGAGCACCTCACTGCTTTGTCACAAATACATGACAGTTATGGTAGCCAAGTAGCAGTATATCAGACAAATATCTGGACATAACATCACACTGGGTAAGTACACTGAGCTGCTATTCATGTCACAAAGCACTGTGCAAACTACAGGCAGACTGCCACAACACTGGCCTACAATACTTATAGGGGAATACACATGTACCTGCAAATATAGCAGGCTCTACAGGCATGTCACAGCACAGAGTAACAGACACCTGTGTGAAAGCTCATAGCCACAACCAGTGTGAACACAGCCACAGCCACATATGGTGAGCATGCTTAATATTACAGTATATGGACTGTCTGATCAACACCATCCTCTCACTCACTCACTAACCCTACATATACTGGGCCAATACACAGTGTATTCCAATGCCTGACTGTGGTATGGGAAATGTGTGTGTTTGGCCCTACAAACATGTAAGCTGATAGGGTACCATATGCTGGAGCAGCATGCAACATCAGATAGAACAGGGCCAAGAACAATGACATCTACTGCAGTCTGTACACAGGCCAAGGAACATATTCGCAATACATACACTGCCGACAATCACCATAAGTACACAGACCTCACTCATAGCTCTCAACATTCCATCTCCAAAATGAGGAACACTCGCCTTCATAGTGTGGTACAAATGGGCAAAATGTGGAACACATACTAATGGTTTACTAAAAACTTCAACCAGGAAGGTCATATGATGGTTAAGATATGCTGGTTTTACTTATAAAGGCGATCCTTTAATGAATTAATATGACTAATTTCTATTTACCATGGATTTCACTTAAAAAAATTCCTAACACTGAATGTGTGACAGAGTCTTTCAATGTGGAACTTTGAAGAACTTTGAGGAACATGAACTTTATAAGACCCCAAATGAGGTATGTTCCTCGTAATGAGGTACACTTGAGAGGTATGACCTCACTACTGTACACACTACAACAGAATGTCCAGGTGTTGTCCTCAAATATAACCCCTACTATATATATAACATGTCTTGCAGTCTGATATCTCACTGGCTTGTTATCAGGTATGATGTCAATAAATAATGGTGTACTGAACATATGCACCTCTTACTGCATGACACATGTACAAAGGTTGATGGAGTTGTGGCTGGAGGCACAAACACAGGGGCGATATTGACATATTGTGGTGATAACCTCATACATTTACTGGTGTAATAGGATTTGTTGCGACATATGTCCTATAAGGGATATGATGTCAATAACTCTCATGGCTGTCACCATATACTGACTGCAATCCTTAGACTATGTTTCTGCAGTTCTAAAGATAGGTAATCTGTGAGCAACACAACACATGTAAGACTCCAAACACTGGCCAGTCTGCAGATAGCCCTACAGTTGTGAGCTTACTCAACCACATAATACTGTCATGACAGGTATTAAATCATGTAGACCAGCCATATCCACACAAACCCCTTTAAACCAACATTACTTCAAATGCAGAAGAGCAAGACATACATTCTGTAGTCATGTCTCTAACATCCCCCCTCCTGTATGTTGGCCTGTCTCCACAGTGTATGTTATTAGAGGTATATCCCACTACCATCTGTGCTGATGTTTGCCAAACACTGACATGATGTCCTGCTCACAGTGAATGAAAAGGGCTAACACCCACATGATGTTCCTAATTATAGGAGTGTGCAATTGGCTATGGAAATGTTACCACAGCTGTTCCACATGCAATCAGCTAGTGGGGGGACTACAATTTATGCACAAGCCATCAGCTGATCATGAGCATCACTTACAAAACACAAGCTGCTGCCTAAGCAAAGCAGGTGTACTTCTCCACATCTACCGGAGAGGGGGTGAGAGAGACAGACAGAGACAAAGTAAGACAGGGAGGGGGTAGGAGAGTAAAAGCTAAGCATGTTTGTGCCATACACTTACCAGTACGGGGTTTCCAGCCGCTGCCTGGCTATGTATTGCTATTACATTTCTATGCAGTTATTGCATGCGCCACAGCGCTTACATGTTGGAGAGGTGTCCAAAGGTATATTTGATGGTGAGTGACAACAGCAACAGTGATAAAGGAGGGATAAGGTAGGTGTAGTACATGTGCCTGTCCACAAGAACAGGTGTCAAGGAAAACACAGCCACCCTCTCAGGGACTCACACACATCATCACAGTTGGCATGGTCAGGATTAGAATTCCTAATTAACTAGTTTGCTACATTACAGTATTACGCAGGTATCACATGCATCACAGAGGTTATCAGGCTGAAATATGGGCAAAAGGTATGTCAAGGTGCCTCATATCAGAAGGCATGCTGCAGTAGGGCAATGGGAGGTGCAGTGAGTGTGAATGGCATCCAAATCATTGATCTCCACACACACACACACACACACACACACACACACACACACACACACACACACACACAAAAGTTTGCCAGTACTGACTTGCATGGGTGTATTGCTTCACAGGTGTGAAGTGGTTGACTTTGCCAGAAGGTGGTACAAGGTTAGACAAAGGGTATACCTTGGCATCAAGCAACATAACAATGGTCTGCAGTGTGGCTCAGGGGTGTAGTCTCTGGATTGGCCCACACAGGTGGGTACTGTATTCACCATCCACTCATCTGGGTTACAATTGTGGGTGGCCAGTGCTGTGCACTGCTTGCCATGTATGTGTTCTATATTCCATAACATGGATGATGTCTCGGATGTGCACATGTCCCACATGCATGGTCTGTGACACGTGGAAGTGTACCTGGTGTGTCTGGGGCATGTTTTGTGGACAGATTGTTATCATCTGATGTGCCATTCCTGACCTCATGTGGTGAGACTTGGCAATGGAAACCAGGTTGACCCTGCACCTACATTGACAGCATGATACAGGTATTCACTGGTGTTAGTGGCATCTGTCCATACAGGACATTTGTATAAGGCATGGCATTTCCTTTGTGGGTTTCATTTGCTGAATCTACAGTTATTGCAGGCGTCCAGTGGGGAACATAGCAAATGACCACAGTATGCAATGATTTGTCTATTGTAGGGATTGGGCAGGGTGTCATGTCCTCTGTAGTCCACTGCATTCACACCCATGGTTACTATCTGTGGGCAATATGCAGGGAACTACCTACAGAGTGGTTGTTGCCTAGCCAAGTGTGTTTGTGTATGAGGCATAGGTGGGGAGTGTTCTCTGGGTAATACAAGGGTTGCCCATATTGTTCCCCAATCCATGATGTCAAATGTAGAAGTATGGATTGTCTACACCAGCATCTTTGCTGTTTGACATCTGTTGTCCTTGTAAGGTGGACTTTGTGACATATAATAGGCCCAGCATATAAGTAATTTACAAAATCCACTCCACAATGAATCCTATTATTACACACCCACAGCTACCTGCACAGAGGATACTGATGGCAAACACATACACAGTCACACAGTTGCCATGTCTGGGATTAGAACTTCTACATCACACTATAGCATTACGCAGTTATAGCACGTGCCATGGAGCTTACTGGGCTACATTTTCCCCAAAGGTGTATTTCAAGGTGAATTACATCAGCAGGCTTGCCAAAGTAGGGCAATGGAAATTGTAGTGACTGTGAATGGCCTCAAAAGCATTTATCCCTACACACACACACACACACACACACACACACACACACACACACACACACGCACGCACACACACACACACACAGAGTCTCACAGTTACCATGTCTGGAATTAGAACTCCTACCTAACTAGTACATCACACTACAGCATTATGCAGTTACAGCACACATCGTGGACCTTACTGGGCTACTCCTTCCCCAAAGGTGTATTTTAAAGTGAATGACATCAGCAGGTCTGCCAAAGTAGGGCAATGGAAATTGTAGTGACTGTGAAAGGCCTCAAAAGCATTGATCCCTACACAGACAAACACTCACACACATAGAGTTTCGTAGTTGCCATGTCTGAGATTAGCACTTCTACCTAACTAGGTACATCACACTACAGTATTACGCAGTTATAGCATGAGCCACGGAGATTACTAGGCTACTCCTTTCCCAAAGGTGTATTTCAAAGTGAATGACATCAGCAGGCTTACCAAAGTAGGGCAATGGAAAGTGTAGTTCATAGATTCATAGGTTCATAGGTTGGTACTAAGCTATCAGCCCTAGGGCCTATGCAAGCCTGGTCATGACAATTCCCTGGCTATTTCTTCCTACAATATGTACTTCCCTGACCCCTGTCTAGCAGGGCAACTGATGTGATCCCCGGGGTGAATTTCTTATCTCCCATCCAATCATCAAGGTTCCTTTTGAAGAGGGCCAAAGAGACACTCTGCTTGACATGTATGGACAGTCTATTCCAGAGTCTGGGGTGTCTCTGGGTCAGGAACCCATCCCTGTAGCATGTTTTGTTTATTGTGATGACAAGGGTTGGATTCCTGGAGAATGTGGCTCTGAGGGATTGGGATTTCTTTACATGTAGCATGTCCAATAGCTCTGGGATTGACATGTCCTTGTATGTTAAGCAGAGATCGCCTCTGAGTAGACAATATGTGACAAAGTATTTTCAGACGGTCAGCATAGGGCATCTGCTTTAGGCCTTCAAGTCTTTTTGTGAGGTATTTCTGCAGCCTTTCTAGTTGTGTTCAGATGTCTTGAGAGGTACATACCAAACGGGGCATTGTATTCTATACTGGGTCTGCTGAGAGATGACTACAGTGGGCCAATGACCTCCTTTTTTTCTGGATAAAAAGCCCTTAGTGATGAGGTGTGCCACATAGGGTTATTTCCTGACTGTTGTGGTGATGTGGTTATCGAAGGTGAGACCACTGTCTAGCTGTGTCCCTAAGTCTCTTATCACACTTTTGGTGTTTAGTGTACTGCAACCTATGTGGTACTTCACAGATACATGTTTCTTCCCAAAGGGGATAACTATACATTTCTTGGCATTGAGCTCAAGCCCATGGCTCTGGCACCAAGCATCTATTTAAGTAAGGCACTTTTGTAGAATATCCACATCATTTGGGGATTCAATATTGGCTCCCAGTTTGCCGTCATCTGTGACCTTTATTAGCCAGAATCCCTTAGTGTTGGCCTGTACTTTAGAGCAGTAGATGCCAAACAAGAGCGGTCCCAGGACTGAACCCTGAGGTACTCCAAGTGTCACTTGTCTGGAGCTGGATCTGGAGTTACCTACATTTACAGTGTGGGTTCTGTCAGTAAGCCAGTTGGCAACCTATTGAGTGATGTAGGGATTAATGGCCAGCTTAGTACATTTATCTATGATTCCAGACAGGGGGATGGTGTAGAAGGTCTTGCCGATGTTTGGATAGGCTGTGTGGACCGCCTTACCCTCATCCACAGCTCTGAAGACTGATTCAAAGATGTCAATCAGGTTCAGGAGACATGAGTGGCCCTTCACAAACCCAACCTTGGTGTGGTCCAGTGTTTGCAGGTTGCCAATGTCTTTGTTTATAAGTTGCATGATAATACGTTCCATGGCCTTGCAGATCAGGCTCATCAGACTGATGCAACGGTAGTTCCTAGGATCCAAGGTGGATCCCCCCTTGTGGACTGGGATAACTGTAGCTGTGCACCACTCAGTGGGCACGAAGCCTGAGGTGTGGCTATGATTAAACATGGCACGTAGGTGAGGTGCCAGTTCATTTTGTAGTTCATGTAGTACACACCCTGGGATGTTGTCTGGTTCCATGGATGCTGTTTTCTTAGCTTTGGAGAGTGTGGTTTTACCTGTGTGGCCATTATTACTGGAATCTGGCAATATTGTGGTATTGAGATGGCCCCTTTACGGGGTGGGAGGGAGGTGCAGTTGGCACTGAATCAATCTGCCAGGATATTGGCAATATCCTTGGTTTCAGTATATTTAATGCCATTCTGTTGTAGCTCAGAGCAGATCTGAGCATTGCCATTTAGATTCCTGACATAGCTATAGAATGGCTTGCAGTTGTCTTTGGAATCTTGAAGAGTTTATGAGGGATCTCAGCTTCTTACTGAAGCTGGTAAGGGACTTTTTTGCTTCCTGGGAATTTCCTTTTTACTGCAACAGTTTCTTCATTTTGTTGTAAAGTTTGTTTATGGCAGGGCACCCCCACATTGGCTTCCTCTTCTTGGAGGGGAGCGTCTTGGTTCTATTTGGGATGACACGATTCATGCATAAGTGGATATACTCATACAGTGCCTAAGTGTAGGATTCAGCAGTCGACCTTTCAGTTCCTGTCTGCATGGGTGTCATGAAGTTTGTCCCATCTGACTTGTGTAGCATGAAGTTGGCTTTGGAGATGTTTTTTATGGAGGTTTCCCTACTGGGGTGTGGGGGAGAGATGTGGATGTCAAGGGTGATTAGCTTATGATCACACCTAACCACTGATGACCATAGGTGTGGAGCATCATTTTCCCATGTTGGTAATGACCAGGTATAGGATATTGGACCTCTGGTGGGACTATGGGTTAGTTGATCCAGGGCATTGGGAATTATGACTTCCAAGAACCACTGGGCACAGGTGTTGGTGCATGAGTAGTTATCCCAGTTAATGGCAGGGTAGTTTAAATCACCCAGTATTAGGGTGTTTGGCTGCATCTTAATATTTTCCAGTATGTTTAGACAGGTGTAATGGGAATCTTGGGGCATGGTGGGGGATCTGTAGCAAGCTATACAATTTGGATTGCAGTCTTACCTAGTGTTAGTTGCACCAGGAGAATTTCAGATGCATTGTGTTGGGCAAATAGCCTGGTGGTGTAAATATCCTTGGTGAATATGGACACTCCTCCACCTTTAGTGTTTCGGTCATGGTTTGGTGGCCGACAGGTGTGGTAAAAGCTGTACCTGGTATTGCAGGGGTGCTCGATGGAGCCTTTGATCAGGTCTCTGTTACTGCACAGATATCAATGTTCTCCATTTTTAGGAGTGCCTAGTGACTGTGAATGGCCACAAAAGCATTGATCTCTACACACACACACACACACACACACACACACACACACACACACACACACACACACACACACACACACACAGAGTTTCCCAGTTACCATGTCTGGGATTAGAACTTCTCTCTAACTAGTACATCACACTACTTGATTACACAGTTATAGCATGAGCTATGGAGCTTACTGGGCTACTCTTTCCCCAAAGGTGTATTTCAAAGTGAATGACAGCAGGCCTGCCAATGTAGGGCAATGGAAATTGTAGAGACTGTGAATGGCCTCAAAAGCATTGATACTTACACATACAAACAAGCACACGCACACAAAGTTTTACAGTTGTCATGTCTGGGATTAGATTTCGTACCTAACTAGTACATCACACTACAGCATTACGCATTTATAGCACCTGCCATGGAGCTTACTAGATTACTTTTTCCCCAAAGGTGTATTTCGAATTGAATGACATCAGCAGGCCTGCCAAAGTAGAGCAATGGAAATTGTAGTGACTGTGAATGGCCTCAAAATCATTGATCCCTACACATACAAACAAACACACACACAAAGTTTCACAATTGTCATGTCTGGGATTAGAACTCCTATCTAACTTTTACATCACACTACGGCATTAAGCAGTTATAACATGCACTACAGGGCTTACAGGATTACTCCTTCACCAAAGGTTTATTTCAAGGTGAATTACATCAGCAGGCTTGCCAAAGTAGGGCAACGGGGAGTGCAGTGTGTGTGCATAGGCCAAAAACATTCATCTGGAAGCAGACACACAACACTCAGTCACACGCAGGTTTAAATTTAACAGGCATGTGTACACAACTGCTAGATGAATAATGACTTGTACAGTCATGTTACACAGTTATCACAAGCACCACAGACACTATAGTGCTGAAGGATACCAGAGGCAACTGTCTACACTAATTGACATTTACGCATCATGTGGTTTTACCCAGTTGGATGTGTGCTGGGTGGGACAGGCCTCATGATGGGAGGCTGTTTGTCACTGTCTGTCACTCTCTTCCACACATCTATGTATGTGTAAGTTTGGCCTATTATAGTGTGTGGTCCCTGGATATATGTGTGTATTCCTATCCAATGTGTGTGCAAAGTATGACTGGTGTGCAATGTGGAGTGTGTTTATAAATATCTGTGACTGTCAGATATGTATAGTCCACTGTTGTTTCCAGATATGGGCTTCATTTCTGTAAATGTGGGAGTATGACCTTTCATTATTTTGTTGTCAGACATGGGCTTTATTTCTCTAAGTTTGGGAGCATGCCCAGTATGACCATCTGTATTGAATGTGTGAATCCATTGCAGGTTGGTTGTACTCCAGTGCAGACTTTTGTGTTCGACACCTACAACTAGCAACCTGTTTCTGTGGGATATCTGTAGATCGGTTGACAATATGGGGTCAAAATGGCAAAGGATAGTGGGTTACTGTAGATAATTGTGTCTGTGCTCCTTTTGCCACATGGTTTTGGTGTTAGCAGAGATATTCAGACATATGTACTGTTTGGTTTACTATTGAATTGTCGAACCTCACTCAGTCGACTGTTGTATTGTCGAATGCATTAATCGAGGAACAGTTTTACCATGGGCCGAGGTAGGTGTACAGTATTTTTCCCTACTACAACCAACTTCCCTACCTAGACCCATGGTAAAACCGTTCCTCGAATGATTATAATGTCTTCGACAATTCCGTTTCTGACCTAATGCATTTGACAATACAACAGTCGACCGAGTGAGGTTCGACAATTCAATAGTAAACCGTACTGTTTTACACTGTGATGTTTTATGTCATCAACTACTGTCAAGTATACATATTTGCTTGCAGTAATATCCTGGGGAACACAGGGTGAATGAAGCTGTGTCCAGTATTGTGGTCTGCAGCCTACATATTCTTGCACAATCATGTCATTCTGAAAGGGAAGCTGCAGACACTTGCTGATGGGTCTGTGTAAATGGTTCAGCACCTTGGTACAGTGGTGGCTGAGAATCCCCTGCTTGTGCATCCATCGACGTGACAGTATGGCCATATCCTGCTGTGGCCATACCTCACAGCTGTACAGATTCACATAGGTTACCCAGAGGCAGGGCTCATATTTCTGGTCATTACCCCATTCACACTGTGGTTTACAAGCAAGTTTGTAGCCACCCATTCTTCTGTTTGCAGGCAGGGATAGAATGCGCACATGGCTGAGTTTCAGACTTCATACATTCTATGGGGTCCATGCTACTAACTCCCCTCTGTTATTCTATCCTCTTCCAAACATTATGCAAACATTATCTGATAAATTCCCTATAGTTATCACTTCATCCCAGCAGTATTTTGGGGTTGGTCTACAGTTCATGCAGTAGGACATGGTGGAAATGTTACCGGGATTTGTAGACATGGCCTTGCATTTGGGTTCTTTGTATTGTGTTATGTTGTTATTTGGAAGTCCATGAGATAACACACATTGGCAGTGCGGGTGAGACACAGGCCTTTGATAGAGGACTGTAAGGCATTTGATAGTGATGCAGGCCATCTGTTGCAGGCTGTTGCATTGTGTCACTCCTAAAGTCCCAGGCTGCAAACCATTATATTCCCCTGGGGTGACAGGGTAGGTGTGCAAGGTGTTAATGTCAATAGTTTCTATCATTATTGATCCGATGGTGTGGATGCTGTCAGGGTGCTGCTTACAGCTAGGGGCACACCTGCATGGGACACCTCCTCAGCATGCTGCATTCTGTGGCTATTTCCATACAGAGATGGGGGTCATATTGTACTCATTCCCAACAGCAGGGAAAAGACTGTGAGGTACTTGTGGCTGATGGTGGGGTGAGCTGGGTGCATGTGTGCTAATGAAGCTACCTGCAGCTGTCTCACAGATATACGTGGGTCATTCCACTTATTCTGGCTTGTGCAGGGATATCAGCAGTTACTCAATACTTCATACCTGTGACCTTTGTGGTCTGCCAGTGTTTGGCCAGATGACATAAGTATTCCATACTACAAACCCAACTAATGTGCTGCTAACCTGTATGTACAATTCCAAAGGTGTGCCCATTTGACAGTAACATTTTATGCACTGTCTGTCTAGGGTACTTCCACCTGTGCACTGTTTTGTATGTCTGGGTCAACATTCATGCCATGTCCATCTTTCAGATGATGACAGATATTACATCCAAACAATTACTATGGCTTACTGCTGGAATGTGTCTTGTTGGGATGCATTGTGTTTGGCACTGCAGTTGTGAGATCTTGGCCCTGTCATCGGCAGTACTGGCCAATGGCCACCAGGACAAAACCCATCATGCCTACATGCTGACCACCCTCACACAATATACAACACACACCAACCTAACACACACAGCCCTACATATTGTACACATGCTACAATCTATCCTGCTACTTTGGCTGGCTAAGGTAATCTGTGCTCCACTGTTATTATACCTACACATAGATGTTACTACATATCTACATATGATTGTGGGGGGCACACCTGACAACTGTACACATTTGCTATGACTGTATTTGTATTTCAGGTACTTCATTTCATTCTGTATTCTAACCTATCATGCTGACTAGAGGCATATCAGTGTACAACAGTTCTTAGGTTTTATTGACCTACATTTCTGTTTCAGACTTCTTACCCTTCAGAACTAACATCCCATTGCCTGACCTGTTGTAGTTTGTCTGTGTAGGTCTGTAGGGGGGCTGTTCTCCATAGCCATCAATCAAAGGCTTTAGCACAGCCTTTCTTTGTGTCTGTCTATGCCTGTCCTGCTGGCTGAGACTTTTGTTGGGTATGTGAGCCTCACTGACTGGCACGTGTGTGTCCTATGGACACACATTTGGCCCACCACATTTCCTGCAGTGGGTTTTGTCACCTTGTCTAGTACTAGCTACTATAGTGACACTAGTATTTTTTACAGATTTCATGCTGCCAATATAGGTGTCTACTATCTGCTGGCATTCCATTCAGCCACCCGATTCCCTTGCAAGCTCACATCCATACCATAGATACAAGTAAAAAAATACTACTCCATTCAGCAATTGCTAGGGAGAGGGACTTACCTTGTGGCTGTGCCAGTGTTGAGGATGGTGCTGGAGGGCTGATTATGTCGGATGCACATAGTACACTCCCTATACAAGGTTAAGCACAGGTAGTGTCATGTTTGGCATCCCTTTTACTGTATGTGTGAGTCAGAGAGAGGTGTCATTCCAGGGGTTCTTACTGTGTCAGTGTATGTGCTGTGCATAGCCTCTTTGCCAAGGTCTGGGCATACTGGGCATGCGTCCTTCTGCCTACTGGAGCAGGCTCAGGTTGTTCCTCCTCCAAGTCACTCTGTGCCTGTGCAGGCCTTTTTAATGGTGGGGGGCAGTATGGCACTGCCCCATGCTGTTCCTGCTGCAGCTGTTTCTGCAGGATCATATTGTGTAGCATGGTACATACGATGATAATTTGGGTACATGTAGCTGGTGACTACTGCAAGGCTCCACCCGCTATGTCCAGGCAGTGGAACCATGACTTGAGCATCGATTGAGCATACGATTCTGGTCTGTGCATGTGCCTCATTATGGAGTTCTTGTTCAGGTGTGTGTTGATTTCTGATGGGTGTCATCAGCCACTGATCCAGTACATAAACAGCATGCCCCACTAGGTGGCCATATGGGATACCCCCATTGGCAAATCTCTGGTACAACTGCATCATATGCCAGATGTGGGAGTCGTGATAGCTTCCAGGGCTGTCAGCACACGTATTCATTATAATGCCTTGGGCATTGCACACGACCTGGCAGTTGATGGAGGTGAAGTCTTTGTGGTTTATGTAGACTCTACCCCGCTCACTATGTGGTGCTTTGATGTGTATGTAAGTGCTGTATGTAGCACCCACTACCTCAGGGTATTTTGCTATTTAGTGGAAGAGATGCATATTGCTGGTCAACGCCTCACGGGTGTTGAGGAAATATATGTGCTCACCGGCATGTGCTGACATGGCATCCAGGAACTGGTGGAGTGCCCTGGATGCTGATGCCTGTGAGATCCCCATGATATTTCTAGTTGGCCTTTGGAAGGTACCTGTGGCTAGTATTCTTAGGCCTACACATACCTTGGTATCCACTGGGATGGGTTCCCCTCTGTTGGTTCTGTGTGTGAGGCATGGCTGGCACAGCTCAACAATTTGCTGTAGGAAGTCCCTGTTCACCCTATAGCACTCCACTATCTCCAGCTCATGTAGCCCCTGGTAGGTTACCCTGGGTCTGTACACTCTTCTCCTTCTCCTCACTGTGGGTTGGTCATCAGCATTCTCATCCTCACCACTCTCAGCCTCTTCCACATGTTGATATATGACAGCAAATGCAGCCCCTATCATTTTGTTGCTTTTTTTAGGTAAAACTTCCCTGTTTGTGTGCACCGATGGTGTAGAGTTTGTGGGATAAAACAGAGGGAAAGGTGTTTGCATAGTTTATTGTAGTGTGCTGGGCTGGGCTGCTGCCTGTGTAATTGGCTGATTCTGATACATTTCACCTGCCATCTATGCTAGTTCTCCTTGATTACCTTCCTACTGCTGTTTTTCCTTCCCATTGCCTTCCTGTTTAAGCCCCGAGGCGAGCTGCACAGACCCAGTGCTCACATGTGCATGGAGCTGCTACTTCCTGGTTTACTTTTTTTTGTTTTGTTTAAAACCTGGTGCGCGGCACGTACACCCATTTAGGCAATGTAAAGAGTGCTAGGCAGCTTCAGACACACCCCCTTCCTTAGCTCTGCTAAGCTAATGGCAAACCAAAGCCACAGGGATCCAGTAAGCTTACAATATACCTGACACATCCCTCTATGATGTCAGCTAGCTCTTAGGCTTGCACCATGGTCTTCCTGCACCTATACGGTTGGGTGCAGGCTAGCTATGAGGGGAAATCTGTGATTCATTATCATTCTCCTCATTTGCATAGGATTGCCTGCTAATGCCTAGTTACAAGTCCCATACCGAGCCTTCCCCCTTAGCAACCACTATTCACTGGCCTTGTTGTCTTCTGCCTGCTATACTATTTGACTATAATAGCAAAATTGTGATTTTGCAGAGAAAGCTTTTTTCAGTGTTTTTCTTTTATTTTCTGGCTGATCCCATTTGTGCGCCGCTTCCCTATGCTTAAATGGCCGAAATCGGTGAAAAAAATTTAAAGTTTTTTTTGGTTTCTGCAACTGTTTTCCATGCCAGTGGCCTTATATTTGCCCACTGGCATACTTTACACATTATATACACCCTTTATTTGGAGCTGTCATGGCTCCGTTTTCTAATTTGCTGAAATGTACTCAGTTACTAACCCTGTACATTTCTGCAGGTTATACTAGTCTTGCATGGACAGCTGGCAGCTTCCTGGATTGCAAATTCACCTCATTTGCATGGTTTTCTCCTGCAAATGGGGTAATTTGCATACAGAAGTTGTGTCCATGCAGGAATAGTGCAGAAGCACTCGTGCACATCCCGGGAGCTTGTTCCTGGATCTTTCTGCAGCCATATTGCCTCCAGCAGCTCCTGCACTATTCCTGCATGCCATGCAGAGCTTGCTGAATCCTGGGGAAGGACCCCATACAGTGTATGTACACATGAATCATGGATACCAAACACATATATAACATGTAATGAATAATAAATCAATGCCACAATGCAAATATAATGCAACTTAAATATTAAGCAACACTAAGCATTGCTCAGCCCAGCTTAGTAGGTGTAAGCAATGTGTAGGCCAGCTATCTCAATCTGCCCATTGATATACCCCTTTAAGAAATGCCAGCCTTAGGTAAGCAGGTTTGCCCATAGCTTAGCCTTTTCAAAACTATCCAATCATGGCAAAGTGTGGGAAAATGGCCCTATTTAAACCCAACAGGTGGGAATGCATCTCGTAACTGGTTGTAGCGTCCACTTGTAGGCACTATGTCTGGAATGGGAGAGGGTGTGTGCTTTCAGGCACAGCACTGGGGCATCCAGGAGTCCAGAGTCATGGCAGGACTCCTTGTGAAAGACCATGGCATGAGACTGCTTGCAGGGCCAGTACCAGAGTTCCCAATACAAAGTGGAAGCGTGTGACCATCTTGCCTGTGACCTCACCAGTGCCACTGTCATACCCAAAACTGGTGAGCAGGTCAGGCATCACTATGCCCTCCTGAAGTGGCGAAAGTGGGATCTCTTGGATCAGTGGATCTAAGAGGCTAGGAGGACAGGGGAAGTCCCAGCCATGTGTAAGTATCAGTCCACTACCTGTTTAATAATTGACAGTTCATGTATATTATGGATAGGTATGGCTAAATATTTCTTTTATGTCTTTCACAGCTGCAAGTGGGCGGGCTATGAACCAGGAGACCCATGGATGTAGATTGGACTGGTTGCAACAAGAGGCAGGTTAGTAATACTCTTGCATGTACTGTCATAGGAAACAAATCTAAAAATAGTAGTAAGTTAATTGCCTGTATAAAGCTTGTATTGTTCAAGGCATGTAATGCATACACCAGAGAATATGGCAGGAAGTCTCATAGGCTGTATGTAAATAAAAGCATAATAGCCTGACAATAAACATCTGACTGCTGGACTGCATGTGTTTACTCCAGTATCATATGGTAATGTAGATTTGCAATCACTTAATAGTACAGTTGTATTAAGCACTGTTACCCACACAGTACTACATAAATAAAATGTGTAGGAATGTCTGTATGTGACTGTTGTAATCCCAAGCGATCATATAGTACAACTGAGAGAGACATAGACAGAAAACAGTGAAAAGACAGACAACAAAAGCCAAATAGCACACTCAACTGAGACGTGAACTGTTGTATTTTTAGCACACACAGCCATGGTTCAAATCCTGGGAGTGGTAGTGGGCTGTATGCAGAATCATACCCCACAACTATACAGATATGTCCAGAATGTTCAGTAAATCGGCCCATATCTGCTGCCTGTCACCCTGGGAAATCAGTGGGATGATCCCAGATGTTTAGGCAGCAAACAAGAAATACAACTGATTGTTGGCATCTATAAAACTAACATGTCATTCTAGCAACTCCCCAAAATGCTATGAGAGTAATAAGCCAAGTATGTCCTATCTAGACCCCCATGTTGTCAAGCTGTGACCAGAGTGTATACAGTAACAAAGTGAGATGTATGTGCATAATACTAATGTGGAATTTGGTAATTTGTGTGGCAACATTCAGGTAATGCTAGCAAACATTGCTCCCACAGGTCTGTCAGATATGAACACTGTGCCTAGAAATAAAAGATTGATGTCCTGTACTGGTACTGTTTACTCTGGTATTGTATGGTATTGTTACTGTTGCAGTTGCTCTGAATAATAAGGTATTACTCATCACTGTCACCCACACTTTGCTACATAATAAAACTGTCTAGGAAATCCTGTATAAGAGTGTTGTAATTACAAGGTCAGAATGTAAAACAACTGGAAAATTATAGACAGAAATCAGATAAGAGATACCCAGCAATATCTATATAGCACACTCAACTGTGATGGGCAGTGTTTTATTATTAGCAGACACAGCCATTGTTCGACTCCTGGGAGTGGTAGTAAGCTGTATGCAGAATCATACTTCGCAAGTGTACGGAAATGTCAAGAATGTCCAGTTAATCGGCCCATATCTGCCGGCTGTCATCTTGTCCCCCTGTCATATCAGTGTGCTAATCTCTGACATGTAGGCAGCATTACATGTCATATAACAGACTGTCAGACCTATACATATTTGGAAAATGTCAATGAAAACAAACCTGTCATTGTACAATTCGCTAAAGGTTTAAGAGGGCAATAGTCGAAATACATCCCAGTTCACCTGCATGTGGTCAAGAAATGCCCAGAGTGTGTGCAAAAAGAGATTGACAGGTATGTGCATAACATCAACCTGGAATCTGGGAGTATGTGCAGAAACAGTTAATTAGTGTTAACAAACAGTACCTCCGCAGGTATACCAGGTAAGAGGTGTATACTGCAGGTAAAACCAGTTCATGTATATAGTTATCGACAGCCATACCACTGACCAAACTAAGGCAATAGGGTAGTGTACTCATACTTGTAAGGTACAGATAACAGCACTATATTAATATACAACCAAACACCCTAATACTGGATGATTTCAACTACCCTGCCATTAACTGGGAAAACTACTTGTGCACCAACACCTTTGCCCAACGGTGTTTGGAATTCATAAATTGTTATGGCTAGGCTTGTATAGGGCCTAGGGTTGATAGTCTAGTACCAATCTATGAACCTATGAACTAGGAAAGTAATGTGAACTACAGGAATATACTAGTTGTTAATTGACATCTTTCTCTTCCCCACCATATCTGCAATAATAAACTAAATGCACAACTCAATTGGTATGTGCTGACAACTCTAATGTTGAGACATATGTCCTATTGTTCGATAATTATTTAAATCTGTTTCTATGCATGCGCTATGTTGAAGTCCCCCCACATTGGTGGCATGCTGCCATTAATGTACCTGCATGCTGTTGTAATTACCACTGCGGCTCCATATATGCAATGTGTTCTGTTTGCTATGCAACTGTTCCATATCTGGTGTTTGGGTTAATGGGAATATCTATGCATGCTGTTATACCTAATCCTGGAATGTGTTGATTATTACTAACCCACATATGTTGATAAAACCTAAACACCATAGCACGTATGGGAATGTGGGTCCCGGCAGACCCACCTGTCCCACCTCAGCTGGCCGTGGCACCGGGCACCAGCATGCCTGGGGCCCAACCCGGGACCTCCTTGTCTGTTGATCCTGCACCACGTTTGGGTGGAACCACCCCAGGGGATGGGGCTCACCCCCCCGGGAGTGGGCGTGGACAGGAACTTGTCACCCATCACCAGGTCTGGGTCGTGGTGCGTAGTGAGCTCCACACGGAGGTTGGAGATCTGCTAGGCCAGCTTGAGGGCCATCTGGCATTACTAGAGGGTCAGCCTGGCTCTCCTACTCAGCCCCCAGCACAGCCAACTTCAGGGCTGTGAAGGTACAGTGGTGACTGCCCATGGGTGGGGACCTCAGTCCCACTGTTTCACTAGGGGACTCATGGGCTTCCGATTTCCCAACACCCCTCCCCATCAAGGTGTTTACCCCCCCAACATGTGTCATATACTGCCCCTGTATGCGTCTTGTTTGTCTTGTCTGTTAACCTACCCAACCTACCTCCCAAAATGTACCTACTATCCCTCCCCAACATCCCAATCTCACCTGAAAAAAAAAGGGCAATCTGTTCCTCCCAAAAAATGTTGCCCCATACATAGTTGTCCATTTCACACACATGTCCACTGGACACATGTAATTTGGTCTAATTGGCTTAACAACATATTATTGTTGTCCTCACCCTTCTCTCATGGGTATGAGTGTCCAAATCTATCTTCAAATTTAGTGTATATGCACAGCTGTTGCTGTAGAAGACATTGGCAGCTATGGACCTTCCCCTACACCCTTCCTGCACATCCCTAGCTATTTTCCTTACTGTCTTTCCCTCTTTGTGACCCCTTTTCACCACTTTCCTATCAACCATTTTTCATTTCTTTTAAAGAATAATAAAGATGACGAAGCCAGCCAGAAGGCTAAAACACAGTTTTAATCTAAAAATCTTGAAAGTAACAAATCCACTTGGTTAAGTACCAAATCCACCTGGTTAAGTGTTTTTGTCTACATTAAGACATCCTCAGAACCAATACAAATAGTGAAGTAAAAACTTTTAAATACAATACGACACCCATTTGAAACCTTCAATAGAACCAATTAACCAATTAAACATAGCAAACAGAAATAAAGAAACAGTAACTAGATGTTACAGATATAGTACTGAATATAATAGATGCTTCATATACTTTAAAATATAAGTGAACGTTTTTTCAATTCACTTGAAATTGAAATGTGTTCATTTAACCCTGGTGGGTTAGTTGCATCTAACCTAATCTGCCACAACATTTCCCTGTGCAATAAAATGTTCTCCCAGTCTCCTGAAAATGGTGTTGTTGTAATTTGTTCAAGTGTCAAAAAAACAAACTTACTGAAGTTTTGACAACATGCAGCATGCCTTGCCAATGCACTTCTGTTGTCCCCCTTTCTTATGCTATATACATGCTGATATATTCGTTGTTTCAAACTATTCTTAGTCTTGCCTATATAAAATGCGCTGCATGCGCAGCAAGTAGCAAGATAAATATTTTTTTTCTGCTCTACAGTTTAAACATTTTACTGTGTCCCAATGATTAATAATGTTCAAGACTCCATTGTCCTTATTCACATTAATATAGGAACAATATGCACATTGGTGACATTTTCTAGTCGTAGGTACACCCCTGATCGTACAACTTCTTTCCAACATCATCTTAACATTCTGCCTGTTTTTGTATGTGAAAAATGGTGGAGATTTAAATGACAGATATTACTATCATCTTGTAACAACATCCAGTTTCTATTTATAATATTTTCGATAGCCTTAATATCAGTTGTATAATGCAACACCATATTTGTATTCGGTGTTAATACTCTAGTCATTTTGTTTTCCATTGTGTTGACCGTGCTTGTCACCCCATGTTTAATAATTGGTGCATATTTATCCTGTCTCCCAACCCAAACATCACCTATAATTTTCTTCAATAAGTCTATGGGATATCCACTATCAATAAACATTTTTTTTAATTACTGTAAATTCTTCTAAACAATCAGAAGAATCAGAAGTGAGACGTGAAGCTTGGATTAGCTGACTCTTAACTACCCCCTTTTTCTGATAAATGGGGTGGCAGCTCATGTAATGCAAATATGTGTTACAAAATGTAGGTTTCCTAAAAATTCTAGTAGCAAGAGTAGCATCACCTTTGTTAAAAAATAAAATATCTAGGTAATTCATCACTTTCACATTCTGTTTAAATAAAAACTTCAAAAAGTCAGAACTACTTTGCATAAAAATTGAAAAACATTTCTAACTGTTCTCTAGTGCCTGTTCACAAGAAAAATAAATCATCCAAAAATCTAAAATAGACCAGGCAAAACCTATATAGTGTGAATTTGAACAAAACGTTCAGTTCCCACCATAACATGACTGTGTTCGCAAACAGGGGGGCTCATGCAGCGCCCATCGCAACCCCCTGTTTCTGTTTGTAAAATTCACCTTCAAATGTCAAAATATTGTTACTTAGCACCAGTTCCATGAAAATGCATATTGTTTCTTTCTCATCATCGTGAAGATCACTATATTTAAAAAAATATGTCTCTAAACCAATCCAAGCCAGTTTCCTGTAGGATTACTGTAAAGAGACTGTTCACATCACAAGTCACCAAAATAACATCGTTTGGTATCACCATGGTTTGTAACTTACTCAAGGTCCCAAGAGTCTTTTAAAATGTGGGGAAATATATCAAAAAGATGCTTAAGTCTCACATCAACATATTTTGCTATGGGTTCAGTCACAGACCCTCTTGCTGCAACTATTGGATGTAGCGGCGGGTCTTCTTGATTAGAATGAATTTTAGGAATCCCAAAAATCTTAGGTAGTAGTGGATTTTCTACCCTCAAATAATTATAGAGGGGTTTGGAAATGGAATCAAATAACAACAGTTCATCAAGCACAATCTTCACAGACCGGTATGCTAGATTGACTTCGTTCAGGGAAACTACCCCATATACTTCAGTGTTGTTAAGCAAATTCATCATACAACCACTATAGTCTTCCGACTCCATAATGACCAATCCCCCTCCCTTATCAGGCTTCATACAATGAATTCCTTTGTTTTGCGTGATTTCATAAAGCAACTGACTCTCATCTTGAGAGAGATTGTAAAATCTACAACATTTGTTCCCCAACAATGATCTTAATTCCCTTTCACATTGCCTTTCAAAAACGATAATGGCTGGATGCAATGGAGGGTTAAACATACTGAACCTTTTGAAATCATACTTTTCTCTTGTTTCTGATCCCCCACCATCATACATAACCCTGAAATTAAGTTTGCAACTAAACAGTTTTAGATCGAGTATGATGTCTTCTACTCGGGCTCCTTGTGCAGGAATAAATTTAAAACCTTTCAAAAATAGACTGTGATGTTGAGGCCCTATAATCATACTCGAAAAGTTGTAAATGTTGAAATTGTAAAATGAAGTCATTTTTACAGTACCTGATCTATTAATACTGGAGCATGCTCCTGGAATTGACCCATTTAATTCAGATAATTCTGGCCATTCTTGAAATTGTGGTACCTCCTGCTGTTTGTCAGTTGATGCCCTTGCCCCTGCCAATTGTTCACCTGCTTTCTCCTTGCTAGTCTCTCCAACCTTCTCAGTCCTGCTTGCTCCAAAGGGGCCTCATCCTGCATTGCCCCTTGTTCATCACCGACAATGGGGTCATATATACCATTCTGAATTCCCCTGGTTGAAAAGGGTAATGGATAGACTGTCTTTCTCTGGTATTCATCATTGTCACATTTAAGTTTTTTATCTTTTTGCATCCTGATAGCTCCCATTTTGTGCTCTGTGTATTCAAACACTTGATTGAACCTTATTTTGTAATCTTGAAACTGCACATCCGCAGTAATGGACTCCACATTTTTAGCGATCTCCTTTTTATACTCATTCATCCTTCTTTTGTTGTCTTTAATCAATAACCTTGTCAATTCCAGTCCAGTACGATCGAATAACTCAGTAAGCTCAACAAGAAAAACTGAGTTTGCTTCAACCCCCTGGGGATACTTCCAAACTCGTAGTCCTTTCGGTACATGCGATCTCCTCACACTTTCTTCCAAAAAATAATTGTCCAATTGTAACGTTTTGAACTTATACAGTACCTTGTCTAACTGCCCAATCTGTTCTAAAATCATCAGAACTCACCCAGAGTCTGACACAATAGGTTCCGTTGCTTGACCACCACCCAAATTGTCGAGCCAAGCATAAACTTTTGGAACCGAAGAGAAGTCAGACATGGTTCCACACCCACTAACAAAAGCAGTGTTGTCACGATAGTTAGTGGTTTTAACAGTTGTACCTTGATTATTTTGACGTACATTACTTAGTCCATTAAGATTATCATTTACCAAAGTCACAGACTGTGTAAGCTGTTGTAACAAAAGTGTTAACATCCCAACGTCGTTCCCATTTGAGTTGTGGGGTGCATCAGTAAATAAAACCTGTGTGTTGCCAGCTGACATAGTAGGATCCCTATAGAACTCAACACAGTAACCACAATAATCCACAAGTATCCAGGCTGCAAAACAATTCCAATAATAAAGATGATGAAGACAGCCAGCAGGCTAAAATACTTAACCAAGTGGATTTGTTACTTTCAAGATTTTTAGATTAAAACTGTGTTTTAGCCTTCTGGCTGGCTTCA
>NC_056729.1:1175668981-1175836481 GCF_019279795.1 Protopterus annectens | reverse complement strand
CACCTGTGAGATTTGGTGCACAATATATGGTAGGGTGCAGAACAGGTGTACAGCAATGTTGTGTACATGGGTGCAGTGTTTCCAGGGAAAGGGGCATCACCTACTAACACAGCCCAGGCATCACACACATGTATACTGTTGCTAGCATGGATTGACTATAGCTACAGTGCATGCTGTTGATTACCATATGTAATGCATGTTGACAGATGGGTAAAGGGAGGACTGTGTGTACTATCTTTGTTCAACCTCACATGTATGTGTGTGTGTGTGTGTGTATGTGTGTGTGTGTGTGTGTGTGTGGGGAGGGGGTATTTTGTCTGTAAGTGCAATCTGGTGGAGTGTAGGGGGGTGATGCATGTAGGATGTGTGTGTGTGCATATGTGCGTGATTGTGTGGGTGTCCATGTATACACATGTGTGATTGTGGGGTTGTTCATACGGCAGTACTTCCCTTTGAGATTGTGCAGTACATGGACATGGACGGACACATGAGACACCAGGCATACTTGTCTGATATATAACCACAGGACAGCTGATAGTATAAGGTCTGTAGCATGGAACATGCATTGGGAGGGAAAGTAGACACCAGGTATAGCCTTAATATTGCAATCAGCAGAGAGGTGAACAACAACTCACGTATGCAGCACTGCAAATGCATTGGGGAATTAGTAGACAACACCAGGGAGTGTATCCATATATTACAATTGTCACATGATAGGTTGATTGAGCAGCAGATCCGGCATGTACTGAACAATACTCATACATGACACTCCAGTGCGTGACATTATGGCGTGAATGTAGTAGCCCCTAACATATAGGGGCCATGCTCACAATGTTCAGACATATACAGGGTGAACACTGAATGACAGCAGCAAGGCCATGTAAAACCTACTCCACTCAGATCAAGGAGGTAATGGAGTAACAGGTCTTGTGTCGTGATCACTTGTCAAGGCATTTAGAGAAATGATACATTAATGAGTGGTATTAATGAGTGTGTGTTACCAAGTGTGATGCAGGATGGGAAACTTATGTGAATAAACGTGGGATTTTCTATAAAATCAGGGACAGGTAGGTATTAAGGTGGAATGTGTGTGTGTGTGTGTGTGTGTGTGTGTGTGTGTGTGTGTGTGTGTGCATACTGTTATGCAATGCTGTACAGGTCTTAAAATGAGTTTCTTGTTTTCCCCCACAGGTGGCGAGGTGGGTCAGGGTCCCTCTTGCATGCAATCTGATGTTGATGTCCATACAGACAGTGAAGATGATGATAGTACTGTTGAGGCACAGACGGGGTTGTCAGGGGCTGAAACTGCACCATCTTTTGACATCCCCCTCTTAGCCACCCCAACCCTGCACACAGTTGCAGCGCCTATACATACCCCATCACCAGTGGCCATAGCAGAGGGACAGTTGGCAGTTGATGGCAGTGCACAGGAGCATGAGGCATCTATGCCTACTATGTCTGTTCACAGCAGGCATAGCCAGATGTCCGGCAGGGCACCACATAGGCAGATGTACTGGGGTGCTTGTGGTAGAGCTGCTGGTCATCATGCCCCTAGCAGAAGCAGCACAACTGGTACCACCAGGTGCATGTTTCAGACTGTCATGGGGGCTCAGGCATGTATGGAACTGTACACCAGACAGGGCCTAAGGCTGCAGAGGGCTGCTCTCACATCTGCAAGTGACAGCTTCCATGGACTGTCTGGTGCCCTCTGTAATTATAGCGAGGTCATGGATAGACAGTTGGGTGAGATGGTGGGCCTCATCGACTGTGGCTTGTCCTTGCTTGAATATGTGGTGGGAGTGTGACAACATCTACTTGGACGCAAGCCAGCAACACCAACAGCTGGCAGTCAATGTGGACATGCTAGGACACTAAGGTGCTCCTGTAGTGGCATTTCCAGCCCCAGCACTGCAGGGGGGGGCACTGTCCACACCACACCACAGCAGGCCATATGCATGTGGCCCTGGCCAGTCCCAGAAGGGACCTGGTTCCAGCGGACATCTGTCATCATCAGGGGAGAGTAGCACATCGAAGCCTGTACCTGGACATGCATATGGAACCCCTGGCAGGCACAGTCCACGTGTCCATGGCTGGAGGTGGTGAAATGCATACCCTGCTAGGTATGGTCTGCAGCTGTCCAAAAAACACCTGTATAGGGCAGCCACATGGCAGAACTGTGTGCATGCATACCCACACACTATATGGACACACCTAGGGCAACCCCATACCTACACACACCACATCACCATGCCCAGTTCAACTAATTACACCCCTCACCCACACACATGGTGTCAAACGTATGGCCCACCATTAGTTTCTGGCAAACCAACAACACACCCTGTGCATATGATGATACCTGTGCCACATCCCTATCATCCATAACATTGATGCAGAGACAGGCTAATATGGTTCTGATGCACACCGCGACTGTACTACAGTGTACCAATGTACTGCAGTGTAACATGTTGTCAGGAGTAAGGTTTAATGCATACATGTTTGGTAATGTAGCTGTCCAGCAATGATGCATTATAGCTGTTGGTAACACTGGGTGATTGTGGTCTCCATTATGTTATCCATTTGTGTCATAGGTGTACGTGTGTCAGCAGGAGGATGGTCTGCAGTCATATTCCACAAGGGGTATGGCACTGTGGTGACACCATGGCTGTGACATATCCAGGGTACAGTTGAAAATATGTCACAGGTTTGTATAACAGTTATTGCCTGTGCCACATGGACAGGTGACCCACTGGGACATGTATGATCAGCAACCTGATGTAGACCCATCCACATACATGCACACTCTTGCTTGGCAACACTGGGACTAGACCCCTACCTAGGTATGTAGTGCTACTGAAGTGTGTGGCTTTCATTGCACACACCACACAGCAATTAGGGTGAGGTGTGTTCCAGGTTACATGCAGAACATCCCCAGACATGTACAGTATGGTAATGGGGGATGTAATGGTTGTATATGGACAATACATAGTGTGACATACCATCATATACACATTAACAGATACATAACAGGCAGATACACATCTGTGTGACCTGGGCCTATTTGTGCTAACTAACTTGTCAGTGTGTCCAATGTGTTACAGGTAGGCTGCACACAGCACATGCATAACTGGTCTGGATTGTGGTATCAGTCACCTGCATGGTTGATGGCAACAATGGTTACCATGCTGTGGTACATGGGACATATACCGTGTATTCCATGGTGTAATGACAGTGTACATAGTACCCACATCCCACAGTGGATATTGTACTCACTGGAACCCATGCTGACACTTTGACATACCCACCGTCACACATTGCCCACTACTGCGATACAACCCATTGTATATCCCAACAGTGGTACTACAGGGATATGCATCTAATGCACATGCCACAGGTATAGTAGGGTGTTGCATTGTCATGCCTCACCTATGGGTGGCAACAACACTATCCATACTACTATGTGGCAACGTGTATTGTAATAGGAGTATGTAGCCTTGGAACGCTGTACCCTACAGATATACAGACATGCACACATACTCACACTTGCCAGAACTCAATGGGTATCCCGTGCCTATCAACCCATTTGCACAACACTGTTGTGCTGGTACTACCCGGCTCAGGTAGCCGTAAGGGAGAGGAGCGTAACAGGGTACATGTAATGTCTGATACAGCAGCAGCCACATTTTACTATGGCAATGGGTGTTGTAGGGGTTGTGAAGGCCCTCATGGTCTTCCCAACTACAGGTGTAATAACACACAGACACTGCTATCATCAGTAATGCACATGTACACATCACTGCAGGTGGTCATAGGTGTATACCTGGCTATTGTTTATGGAGAGATGGGTAGTGTAGGGGATGTGTGTACAGTGGTATCATGACACTTGCTATGTGCCAGCAGGCAATCTATTGACAGGCACCACTGTGGTGACCCTCAGGGTGAGAGTGACATACATCAGCCAGTCCTCTGGGTGCCTCCTGCAAATGGCCACTGAGGTGATCCAATTGACATGTATGCAACATGTATTACAATACATGGTATTGTGATTGAGACCATTACCCAAGCATGTTCTGTTGACTGTGGTAGTGTAGTGAAGTTACCTGTGGCATGTGGTGCATACAGGGTGTTGTCTCCTATATGTGCCAGTTATAACACAGCTGGGCAGACATGTTAGTGTCAGTCAAGCATAGGTTGTCTGTTCATATCCAATCTGGATACCTGCCATCTGTACATCTGTACAGGGACTGACAAACATCAGCTTGGAAAATAGCTATGAAGTAGGATGAATGTGTTGACAGATAGATGTTTGACAACACTATGTGTGCCATTACTACTGTTGTAAGCCCTCAATAACATTTTCTGTACAGACGGTAGTCTACAGTTACATTCCACATGTCAGATCATTATCCAGTAGGGGATATATACTATGACACAGCTCACAAACCAAACATGACAGTGAGGCCTCAGAGTCCAGCTATGCCTGCAGGTGTGCTTGATGTCAGTACTACATTTAGCACTCTACTCTTGACCGGGAAAGCACTAGCAACAGTAGTACCGCCATGATACACTACACGCCAGTGTGACAGCATGTAACCTGGGTTACTACTTTTGTATATAACACATTCACATGGATAACAGTGCTGTATAGGTCTTATATACTTGTGTGTCGCAGACATGACACTCACACCCCTTGCTACTGTAATGACAGCACATAGACATACAAGGCATTACATACACTTATTACAGATGTCATTACACTGCTATGTTATCAGACTGGGATGTGAACACTGGTTTTCAGGGCTGAGCCATGCTTTGCAGGTGTCAGCATTGCTGCAATTTAACAGCTAAGCAGATTTGCGCACTGGTAAGTGAAGCCTACATGGTGTAAGCACCCTATGTTTAATCATAGCTTAGCACTGCTTAGCTTTGTGCAAACCTGCACAAACACACTTAAAGCTGCTCAAAACTGCCTTAACCACTCTGTATCCAACAGCCCTTGTTCTGCCCAGCAACAAAATAAACAGCCCTTGTAGGCATTTAACCCAGGATCCTGTATGCTATAGTCACAACAGTTAACCACTACACCATGACAGCTGGGAAGACAGCTGTTGTTTTTAAAATATATCTGTCACTACACATATTGAATAGTATTGAACAATTGCTTTGACTTCCACAATTGTGTAGTACTTGTTATTGATATTACTGTTGCATCACATATGTTGTTATATCTACATATACACATATCAGATACATACAGTGAGATACATCTGGGAAAGTACACACAACCATGATGTTTACACATGACAAGGATTTGTATATATAAATATACATATGGTGATATATGTATATATGTACATACACATATATATTCATACATATGTATGTCTACACATCTGTATAGTGCATCATATATATGTCCATTTGTAGATCTCTTTGTATATATATATATATATATATATATATATATATATATATATATATATATATAGGGGGTCTCTGTTATAATGTCGAAATCACAAAACAGTGAAAACGGGTTTCACAAGCACAATTGGGCGAAACTACTTATCATCAAAATGGCACTGCACCGAATCACAAAATATCGAAATTAAACATAGTGAATGTAAAAGATACACCCCAAGTGCAACCACATGACAATACGAAATCCAAACAATCAGATCCCTTGTGAGTCCCTTCACAAATTTACAACATAAATTTACATTTTCAGCAGATTCGCAATTGCAGAAACATACTCCATATGTGAATAATCCTTTTTATGTGAAAATATTGTTTCAAACTGCTGCTGACGACGGAGTAATGCTTGCTTCTTAGGAGACTGTGGACAAGCTGTACTCATTCTTACATGAGTACAACACCAGTACTTTTTACATTTAGTCGATTTCTGTAGGTGATAGGTGCATCCATCTAACACCAAAATCTTTTTACCTTTCTGGGAAACAATCGTTTGATATGTTTGGCCTAGCACTCCTGGAGGTAAGTTTTCTACCATTCGCCATGTTTTTAAAGGTACAACATACAATCCGTGCCATTTAAGATTCTTTAAATAGTGTCTCACTACCTGCACTACATTTCAATGATTTGAGATTCGGTGCAGTGTTGTTTCGATGATAAGTAATTTTGCTCAATTGTGCTTGTGAAACCCCTTTTCACCGTTTTGTGATTTCGACATTATAACAGAGACCCACACACACACACACATATATATATATATATATATATATATATATATATATATATGTATATATATATATATATATATATATATATATATATATATATATATATATATATATATATATATATATGTGTATATATATATATACATATATATATATATGTATTTATATATATATGTATATATAGATATATATGTATGCACATCCTATGTGCACAGATATATCTATTTATGTTGATATATATGTAGATATCTATAACTATATGTGCATACATATCTAAGCAGATATACCTATTTATGTCGATATATATATATATATATATATGTAGATATCCATAACTATAATAACTATATGTACATATGTATCTGTATATGTGTAGACATATATTGCTGTGTATATGTATATATTTGAGTGTTTGTATATATATATATATATATATATATATATATATATGCACATATATATATATATATATATATATATGTGTACATATATATATATATGGGTGTACTTTTGAAGAACAAAAGTTCACTATTTCGAAATTCAAAACTACACCCACACTAACGCGAAAGTGCACTCTCACGAACCTGCTAGCCCGAATGGGCTAGCAGTCACTGACCTTGGGGTTAGGGAATGGGTTAGGGTAAGAGGATAGTTAGTAGGGCTATCCCCTTACCTTGACCCGCACCCTAACCCTAAGGTCCATGACTATCGCACCACAGTGAAAGACGTTCCAAATCGGGCCATGTCCTCCACTGTAGTACGATAGTCACTGACCTTAGGGTTAGGGCACGGGTTAGGGTAAGGGGATAGTTAGTAGGGCTATCCCCTTACCTTGACCCATGCCCTAACCCTAAGGTCCGTGAGTATTGCAACACAGTTGAGGACATAGCCCATTTTTCAATGTCCTCCATTGTGGTGCAGTAGGTTTGGTCTAGTGAGCTTAAGCAAAACTTGTAGGAAAGTACACCCATATATCCATTTATGTATGTAGATATGTATATGTGTATATATCTATATAAATATATGGATATATATTTATATACATATATGTTTACCATATGTCCAGAACATGGAGTGGAGTCCTAACACTGCACCAATAGTCCCAACCTCTTAGTGCAAGGGGATGCCATGTATGTACTGCAGGTATATATGTAGACTGTTGCTACTGTAACAGGGGTTGTCTTAACAGACATGTTGTGTGTGGAAGGTCACATCTGCTTTTGACATGTGCACCATTGGCTACTGACAGACATCGTAAGGACATCATAGTACAGTACCACTGCTAGCACAGTAATGATCCTGTGGACTACAGCAGAGATATGACCAATATATGTGGACAGTCTGGCACTCTGTGGTTAATCCAGAGGTGTACACCAATCCCATTCATGTAAGACATGTGGACCACGCCTCACAATGTGGATGTTAATAGCCATGTACATGGGTATATCACGTAAATACTGGACTACATATGCCCACACAGTTTATACCTTCACACACGCCAGTCTGTCCTGACACATAATACCTGGTGGTGCAGAGGTCACATGGCCACATACTACCCAGTAGTTAGAATCTCACTGCTTTGTCAGAAATACACAACAGTTATGGTGGCCTGGCAGTAGTATGTCTTGCAAATTACTGGACACAACAGCACAGTGGGTAATTACACTAGGCTGTTAGGCATGTCAAAAAGCACTGTGCATTGCTCCCTACACAGACAAACACACATACACAGTTGCCACATATGGGAGTAGAACTCCTCCCTAACTAGTATATCACACTATAGCATTACACAGTTTTAGGATGCACCACAGAGATTACTGGGCTATTTCTTCCCCAAAGGTGTATTTCACAGTGACTGACATCAGCAGGCTTGCCATAGTAGGGCTATGGGGAGGGCAGTGTGTGTGCATGGGCTATAACCCATTCATCTAGAGGTAGACACAACACACTCAGGCACACACAGGTTTATATTCCACAGATATGTGTATGCAATTGCTATATGACAACTGCCTTGTACAGTCATGTTGCACAGTTAGCACTAGCACCACAGAGTCTATAATGCTGAGGGATACCAGTGGCTAATTTCTACAGTGAGTGACATTTAGACATCATGTGGTTATAGCCATTTGGCTGTATGCTAGGTGGGACAGGCGAGCCTCAAGCTGGAAGGCTCTTTGTCACTGTCACTCTCTTCCACACATCTATGTATGTGTACTTTTGGCATATTATAGTGTGTTGTCCTTGGATATATGTGTGTATTCCTATCCAATGTGTGTGCAAAGCATGACTGGTGCATATTGAGGAGTGTGTGCACCAACATCTGCAACTGTCAGATATGTAGGGTCCACTGTTGTTGCCAGACATGGGCTTCATTTCTGTAAGTGTGGGAGCATGCCCAGTATGCCCTTCTGTATTGAATGTGTGGATCCATTCCAAGTAGATTGTACTCCATTGCAGACTTTTGTGTTCTACACCTACAGCTAGCAAACTGTTTCTGCAGGATATCTGTAGATCAATTGGCAATATGTGGTCAAACTGGGCAAGGGATAGTGGGTACTGTAGGTAATTGTGTCTGTGCTGCTTCTGCTACATGGTCCTGGTGTTAGCAGAGATATTCAGACATGTGTAGTGTTATACACTGTGATGTTTTATGTCCTCAAGTACTCTCAGGTAGACATCTTTTCTCGCAGTGATGTCCTGGGTAACACAGGATGAATGCAGCTGTGTCCAGTATTGTGGTCAAACACCTACATATTCCTGCAAACTAATGCCATTCTGGATGAGGAGCTGCAGACAGTTGCTGCTGGGTCTGTGTAACCTATTCAGCACCTTGGTACAGTGGTGGCAGAGGATCCCATACTTGTATATCCATCAACGTGACAGTATGGCCTTATCTTGCTGTGGCAATACCTCACAGCTGCACAGATTCACACAGGTTACCCAGAGGCAGGACATTACCCCTATTGTGGTATACAGGCAGGTTTGTAGCCACCCATTTTTGTGTTTGCAGCCAGGGATAGTATGTGCACACGGTTGTGTTTTGGACTTCGCACATTCCATGCTGCCCATGCTCTCACCCCCCCCTATTATTCTATCCTCTTCCATACATTATGCAAACATTCTCTGATACTTTCCCTATAGTTATCACCTCATCACAGCAGTGTATTGGTGTTGGTCCACAGTTCATGCAGTGGGACATGGTGGACATGTTACTGTAGTTTGTCCACATGGCCTTGCATATGGGTTCTGTGGACTGTGTTATGCTGCTATTTAGGAGTCCATGACATAACATACATTGGCAGTACAGGTGAGACACAGGCCTTTGGCAGAGGACTGTAGGGCATTTGCTAGTGATGCAGGCCAGCTGTAGCAGGCTGTTACATTCTGTCAGTCCTAAATTATGAGACTGCCATATAGTATATTCCCCAGGAGTGACAGGGAAGGTGTGCTAGGTGCTCATGCCAATACTTTTTGTCAGTATTGATCAGGTAGTGTGGATGCTGGCAGGGTGCTGCTTACAGCTAGGGACACGCCTGCATGGGACACCTGCACTGCATGCTGCATTCTTTTGCTATTGCCATACACAGGTGGGGTTCATATTGTACCCATTCCCAACAGCAGGGATAAGACCGGAGAGGTACCTGTGGGTGGTGGTTGGGTGAGCTGGGTGCATGTGTGCTATGGACACTAATTGCATCTGACTCACAGATATGCATGGGGCATTCCACGTATGCTGGCTTGTGCAGGGACATCAGCTGTTTCTCAATACATCAGTCCTATGACCTTTGTGATCTGTGAGTGTTTTGCCAGATGACATCAGTATTCCCTACAAGCCCAGATAATGTGATGCCAACCTGTATGTACAATTCCAAGGGTGTGTCCATTTCATGGTTACACATTATACACTGTCTATCTGGGGTACTTTCCCATGTGTACTGCTTGTATATCTGGCCCAACAGTCATGCCAATTACCTCCAAACATTTACAATGGCTTACTGCTAGAATGTGTTATACTGGGGAGCATTGTGTTTGGCACTGCAGTTGTGAGGACTTGGTCCTGTCATTGGCAGTACTGGGCAATGGCCATGAGGTCAAACCTCACCATGCATACATACTGACCACTCTCACACAATATGAAACACACAACAACCTAACACATGCATACCTGCATATTGTACAAATGCTAAAATCGATCCTGCTACCTTGGCCACCTCAGTTCATCTATGCTCCACTAATATTATACCTACACATACATGTTACTACATTTCTACATCAGATTGGGGGGGCACACCTGACTGTTACTACATGTCTACATAGGATTGGGGGGGCACACCTGACTGTTACAATGTGTCTACATCGGATCGGAGGGGGGCACATCAGACTGTTACTACATTTCTACATAGGATTGGCGGGGGCACCTGACTGTTTCTACATGTCTACATAGGATTGGGGGCACACCTGACTATTTCTACATTTCTACATAGGATTGGGGGGCACACCATACTGTTTCTACATTTCTACATAGTATTGGTGGCACACCTGCCTGTTTCTACATTTCTACATAGGACTGGGAGCAAACCAGACTGTTACTACATTTGCACATAGGATTGGGGGGGGGCACACCTGACTGTTACAACGTGTCTACATCAGATTGGGGGGCACATCAGACTGCTACTACATTTCTATGTAGGTTTGGTGGGGGCATGCCTGACTGTTTCTACATATCTACATAGGATTGGGGGGCACACCTGACTGTCTCTACATTTCTTCATAGGATTGGGGGGACACACCTGACTCTTTCTACATTTCTACATAGGATTGGTGGGGGGGGCACCTGACTGTTTCTACATTTCTACATAGGATTGGGGGGGGGGGGCACACCTGACACTTGTACACATTTGCTATGACTGTACTGGTATGTCAGGTACTCCATTTCATTCTGTATTGTAACCTATCATGCTGACTAGAGGCATATCAGTGTACTACAGGTCTTAGGTTTGATTGACCTACATATCAGTTTCTGACTTCTTACCCTTCAGAACTAACATCCCACTGCCTGACCTGATGTAGTCTGTCTGTGTAGGCCTGGGGGGGGGTTACCCATAGCCATCATTCAGAGGCCTTAGCACAGCCTTTGTTTTTGTCTACACCTGTCCTGCTGGCTGAGACTGTTGTTGGGTATGTGAACCTCCCTGACTGGCATGTGTGTGTCATAGGTTCATAGGTAGGTACTAGGCTATCTGCCCAAGGGCATTTTTAAGCCTAGCCAGAGTGTGCCGGCTTTCGCTGCCCCATTGATTAATTAACTGACCCTCTGTCAAGCAGAGCCAATGAAGTGATCCCAGGGGTGTATTTTCTGTTACCCATCCACTCGTCAAGGCTTCTCTTGAAGAGTGTTAGTGAGGGGCTCTTGCCTAATGTAGTTAGGAATTTTGTTCCAAAGCATGGGGAGTCTCTGTGACAGGAATCTATCCCTCCAGCATGTTCTATTTATTGTTGTGGTGAGGTTTAGCTCACTAGAGCGTGTGGTTCGCAGTGACTTGGATTTCTTTAGGTGGAGCATGTCCATCAATTCTGAGTTGGACATGGCTTTGGAAGTCAGGCAGAAATCACCTCTGAGTAAGCGATATGCCACTGAGTACAGCTGGAGTTTTTCAGTCGGGCTGCATAGGACATATGTCTGAGGCCAGTAATCCTCTTGGTGATGTGCTTTTGCGGTCTTTCCAGCTGTTGGAAGTGTCTTGTGAGGTACATCCCAAATGGGGCATTGTACTCTATGATGGGTCTGATGAGTGACGAGTAGAGGGTCACTATAAACTTTATTTCTAGATGTGAACCCCTTAGTAATTAGATGGGTCAAATAGAAGGATTTCCTAACTACTTTGGCAATATGATTGTCAAAAGAGAGGTTACTATCTACCTGGGTCCCCAGATCTCTTATTACCTCTTCTGTATTAAGGGGGCTGCCGCCTATGTGGTAATTCGTGGATGTTTTGTTTTTCCCAAATGGGATGACTATGCATTTTTTGGCATTTAGCTTGAGGCCATGACTTTGACACCAGGTGTCTGTCTTAGTAAGGCCTTTTTGAAGGATGTCCATGTCAGCCGGAGAGTCAATTATGGCTCCCAGTTTGCAGTCATCGGTGAACTTGGTTAGCCATAGTCCTCCTGTGTTTGCCTGTACTTCTGAGAAATATATGCCGAACAGTAGGGGTACCAGAACTGAGCCTTGTGGGACACCTCTTGTGACTGGTTAAGAGTCGGACCTGGAGCCCGCTATTCTTACCGTGTGAGTTCTGTCTGGAAGCCAGTTGGCAACCCATCTTATGACGTAGGGGTTTATGTTCAGGCTGGTGAGTTTTTCTATAATACTCGAGTGAGGAATGGTGTCAAACACCTTGGCAAGATAAAGGTAGGCTGTGTGAACCACCTTTCCCTCATCTATGGCCTTGATGACTGTCTTTAAGAAGTCAACCAGGTTTAGTAGGCATGATCTGTCCTTAACAAAGTAGAACTGGGTCGGGTCAAGTGTTTGGAGGTTCCCAATGTCTTTGTTAATGAGTTCCATGATGATGTGCTCCATAGCCTTGCAGACCAGGCTAGTCAGGCTTATGGGGCGATAGTTACCAGGGTCAGTTGTTGCCCCTCCTTTGTGGAGCGGAATAACCATCGCTGTGCACCATTCTGTGGGCATGTAGCCTGTGTAGAGGCTGAGGTTGAACAGTGTGTTTAGGTGGAGGGTTAGTTCATTCTGTAGTTCGTGCAAGACACAGCCTGGGACACCATCTGGCCCCATTGATGCTGTGTTTCTGGCTATTGAAAGGGCTGTTTTTACCTGTGCTTCTGTGATTTCTGGGACACTACACTTTTCCGGTATTGCTGTGGGCCCTTTTGAAGGTGAGAGGGAGGTGAAGTTTGCACTGAATCTATCTGCCAGGATGTTGGCAATATCAGTAGGTTCAGTATATTTTGTGCTATTTTGCAATAGCTCAGAGCATATCTGCAAGTTGCCACTTAGATTCTTGACATAGCTAAAAAAGGCTTTGTGGTTATCTTTCAAATCCTTGGCTATTTTTCTTTTGAAGTTAGCCTTGGATGATTTTATGAGGGACCTTAGTTTCTTACTGATACTGATCAGGGATGTCTTTCCTTCTTGGGATTTGCTTTTTTTCTGAACTAGTTTCCTCCTTCTGCTGTATAACCTGTTTATGGCAGGGGTCCACCAGACTGGTTTCCTTCTCTTAGGGGAGTGAGTCTTAGTCTTGCTAGGGATTGCACGATCCATGCATCCTTGTATGTGCTCATAGAGTGCAATTGTAAAGGATTCTGCATCTTGAGCAGTGTTATCCTTTAGTGTGGGGGCTGTGAAACTTACCACCTCTGCCTTAAGTAAGGTGAAGTTTACCTTGGCAAAGAGGCAACACATATGGACACACATGTGGCCCAGCACATTTCCTGCAGTGGGTTTTGTCACCATGTGTAGTATTGGCTACTATGGTGACACTAGTATTTGTTACAGATCTCATGCTGCCACTATAGGTGTCTACTATCTGCTGGCATCCCATTCAGCTACCCGATTCTCTTGCATGCTCACATCCATACCATAGATACAAGTAACAAGACATACTTCTCCATTCAGCAGTTGGTAAGAAGAGTGACTTACCTTGTGGATGTGCTAGTATTGAAGAGGTGCTGGAGGGCTGCCTATGTCAGATTCACATAGTACACTCCCTATACATGGTTGAATGTAGGTAGTGTCATGTTTGGCATCCCTTTCACTGTATGTGCGAGTCAGAGAGAGGTGTCATTCCCTGGGTCCCTACTGTGTCAGTGTATGTGCTATGTGTTGCCTCTTTGCCAAGGCCAGGACATACTTGACATGCCTTCTTCTGCCTATTGGGGCAGGCTCAGGTTTTTCCTCCTCCAAGTCACTCTGTGTCTGTGCAGGTGGGGGGCTGTGTGGGCCTGCCCCATCCTGTTCCTGCTGCAGCTGTTTCTGCAGAATCATATTGTATAGCATGGTACATACAATGACAATTTGAGTATATGTAGCTGGTGAGTACTGCAAGGCTCTTCCGGATGTGTCCAGGCATTGGAATCATGACTTGAGCATCCCAAACACATGCTCTATTATAATCCTGGTCTGTGTGTGTGCCTCATTATGGAGTTCTTTTTCAGGTGTGTGTGCATTTCTGATGGGTGTCATCAGCCATGGCACCAGTGCATAACCAGCATCCCCCACTAAGTGACCGTAAAGGATGCACCCATTGGCAAATTTCTGGTACAGCTGCATCAGATGCCAGATGTGGGAATTGTGATAGCTTCCAGGGCAGCCAGCATACACATTCATTATAATGCCCTGGGCATCGCACATGACCTGGCAGTTGATGGAGGGGAAGCCCTTGCGGTTGATGTAGACCCTACCCCACTCACTTGGTGGTGCTTTGATGCATATGTGCACGCAGTCTATAGCACCCTCTACCTCAGGGTATTCTGCTATTTGGTGGAAGAGAGGTATATTGTTGGCAAATGCCTTACGGGTGTTGAGGAAATATATGTGCTCAACTGCATGTGCTCACTTGGCATCCAGAAACTGGTGGAGTACCCTGGATGCTGATGCCTGTGAGATCCCCATGATATCCCCATTTTGTCTTTGGAAGGTACCAGTGGCTAGTATTCTTAGACCTACACATACTTTGGTATCCACTGGGATGGTTTTCCCTCTGTTAGTTCTGTATGTCAGGTGTGGCCGGCACAGCTCAACAATTTGCAGCAGGAGGTCCCTGTCCACCCTATAGCGCTCCACTATCTGCAGCTCATGTAGCCCCTGGTACGTTACCCTGGGTCTGTACACTCTTCTCCCGTCCTCACTGTGGATTGGTTGACAGCATTCTCATCCTCACCACCCTCAGCCTCTTCCATATGTTGGTTTATGATAGCTACTGCAGCTCCTATCATTTTGTTGTTTTTGTTTGTTAAACTTTCCCCACTTGTATACACCGGTGGTGTAGAGTATGTGGGAAAAAACAGAGGGAAATATGTTTGCATAGTTTATAGTAGTGTTCTGGGCTGGGCTAGTCTGCTGCCTTTGTAATTGGCTGATTCTGATACATTTCACCTGCCAGCTATGCTAGTCCTCCTTGATTATCTTCCTGCTACTGTTTTCCCTTCCCATTGCCTTCCTGTTTAAGGCCGGGGGCATGCCGCGCAAACACAGTGCTCAAATGTGCAGACCTGCTATTTCCTGGTTTACTTTATTTTTCCTTTAAAACACCCGCTTAGGCAATATAAAGAGTGTTAGGCAGCCTCAGACACACCCCCTTGCTTAGCTCTGCTAACCTAAGGGCAAACCTGAGCCACAGGGCTCCAATCTGCTTACAGTATATGTGCATGCAGTCTATAGCACCCTCTACCTCAGGGTATTCTGCTATTTGGTGGAAGAGAGGTATATGCAAACATATTTCCCTCTGTTTTTTCCCACATACTCTACACCACCGGTGTATGCCTGACACACCCCCCATGATATCAGCTATCTCCTAGGCTTGCACCAAGCTATTCCTGCACTTACACTGTTGGGTGCTGACTAGCATTGAGGGGAATTCTGGTATTCAGTATCATTCCCCTCATTTGCATAGGATTGCCTGTTTGATGCATAGTTACAGGTCCCACACTGAGTCTCCCCCTTTAGCAACCACTATTCACTGGCCATGTTGTCTTCTGCCTGCCATTGAGTATAATGGCAAAATATTGATTTTGGTTAGAATGCTTATTTTAGGCTATTTTTTTTTTTTTATTTTTCACCCGATCCCGTTTGCACGTTGCTGCCCTATGCTTAAACAGCTGAAATCGGCTAAAATAAAATAAAAGTTATTTTTTTAAACTTTCCATGCCAATGGCCATATATTTGGCCATTGGCATGCTTTACACATTATATACACCCTTTATTTGGAGCTGTCATGTCTCCGTTTTGTAGTTTGCAGAAATGTACTCGGTTACTAACCAAGTATATTTCTATAGATTACACTAGTCCTGCACAGCCGGCTGCCAGATTCCTGGATCACAAATTCACCTCATTTGCATGGTTTCACCTGTAATATTGTTTACTATTGCTGCAACTTTGTATCTCGATTTATCATGTACATGATGTGGAGCTTTTCTCCCCGGGCATCCACTAAAAAAGGACCTGCGTCCAGTCAGAATTTCCCAGTAAATAAATGTAAATAAATAAATAATAAATAAGTAAATGAATACATTTGCATACAGGAGCTGCATCCATGCAGGATAGTGCAAGAGCGTTCGTGCATGTCCCTGCAGCTTATTCCTGGATCGCACGCCAGACATATTGCCTCCTGGAGCTCCTGCACTGTTCCTGCACATTGTGCAGGGCTTGCTGAATCTGGGGCACTGTTATATTTTTCCAGTGAAAGTCTTGAGACTTCCAATAACCATTGTGCCTTCTAGTGCAGGTTGAGGATGGTAGCAACAGTCATCAATGGGACAGAGACTCAATGAGCTAAGGAATGAATCCAGTGTCAGGTATGAAACCCACAGTATGTTTACATACTGTACAGAAGGAGAAGGAGTATAATGCATTGCTGAGCTTATGACTGAGACAGCAAGATGCAGACAGAAAACCATTCTAATGGGAGGACAGCAGTCATGCCACAATGAGAAAAATCTACCTTTTATTCATCATTTGTCCAGAAGACAAGTAAATGTGGCACATTCATCACCAGCAATACATAAGTTTTCATTTGGGGTTGTCTATTTCTGCTCTCATCAAGGTCTGAAGGGCCACAAAGGTGGACAACAGATAAAATCAGGATGCTGTGGGCATGAAACATTACAACAAATATTCCAGATATGGATAAGCTGAATCTATTTAGTTGGAAACTTGTTGAAAATCACTTGGGTCATTTTGAGTATGTAAATATTACCCATCAGTTGCTTTTGCTTGATAGATTATGTTCGTAAACCAATTAATGCATTTTCCTGTGTTATAAGTTAAGAAAAGGAGCTGTTAATATCATTAAGTTCATGCTTAATGTGGCTGTGTTTTAAGGGTAACTGGAAAGTCAGTGGTTCCCAGAGAAATCAGCAGATGTATAACCATGTACTTTAATACGTGACTTAATGCATTACAATCATGTTTAGCTGGATATGATTGAATAATAGAAGATCACTGGCTGAATGATGTCTGTAACAACTATACCCAATCAGCCATCTAAAACATCATCCTCTAAACTGAAATGATCAGTGGCATATCTAGTATTAAGTTGTTTTGCAAATTACACTAGTAATGAATAAAACACCATCAGAGGAAATACTGCGAAGATTGTTATATCATGACAATAACCACTAACTTACATCATTTTTTACAGTGCAAGAAAATCAATATAGTGTTTCTAAAGCTTACATAACTGCTGTGTGTTACTTTTTCACTGCTGCATTTAATGAGTTCTAACTTAGCAGGAAATCAGCTACAAGGGGAGCGGGTGTCAGCAAAGCTCACACTCACTATGCTGCCTGCATTTGATCATTGTGGATTAATGGAAAGGGCTGCCACAAGATACCCAGAGCAGATGGAGGTTTCATCATTTATCCTTATATCTATTTCTGTAACAGTGAGTCATATTATTCAGTAACTGTTAAGACACAAGTTGAGCTGCTGCAGTATCCTGTGACATCTCAGAAATTGTTAACAGGCACAAGTCTGAGCCATGAGGTCAATATGCTATGAGAACACTGTGGACTAGTGGCTATTGTCAAAGCTTTAAAAACAAAGTGATGAAAGATTCTGGAAGTCTGAGCTTGAATGAACGACTGACTAGTTATTTTCTTTTATCAAATTAACTTTTAAATTGTGCATAACTGCTCTACTCTGATGAAAATAAGATGGTGTGTGTGTGTGTGTGTGTTCACATATACACACACATATATATTTCATATATATTTATATTGGATAGAGAGGCTACCCTACTAGTAAATTTTAAATAGATTAGGGTTCAACTTGCTGAATTAGACTTGCCACCTGATCATTGTCCCATAGAACATCAATGATGGTGCAGTTTGTATTTGCAGTTCAGTAGTGATAGTATTTCATTTGGCCTTTTGATTTTCCCTGTTTGGTAAGTAAGCAAGTAAGTAATTAAGCAGGTGTTGGGGTGAAATCCTTCATGCCTAGGGCACAAGTAGGACTGGCACTCCCTGCAAAAACCTTTTTTTTCACATTTCTTGGCAGGCTTAAGTTTCAGCTACTGTTTTATCTGGCTGAAGCTTCAACCAGTTGAACTTCAGGGAGACATGGCAGATGCATATAGATATTTTATAGCAGCTACAACCGAACATTAAAGTAACGAGCTATTAACAAGCTTTAGCCTTTAGTCCACAGTTTGATTCCCCAGCCTCAATCTGTCTACATTGTGACTTTGAGCATGTCACTTAACCACTTAATTTGCTGAGCTGAAGCTGAAAAGGGTCCATGTAGAGTAATACTCTACCCAGGTAAACAGATGCAAATAAATAAGTAAAACAATGTATATATATATATATATATATATATATATATATATATATATATATATATATATACTGTATATGCACACACACACACACACACACACACACACACACATATATATATATATATATATATATATATATATATATATATATATATCTGTGTGTGTGTGTGTGTGTGTGCTTGTCTGTGTATAAATGTATACATTTCTTTACCATCCTGCATGATCTTCATGTAAATTGCATTTTATGTCATCTAAGCTTGCCTGTCTCAAAACATTATTCATAAACTGATAGCACATATGTACTGGTGCATATCGTCTCCTTTTAGTCATACAGCCTAACTTTGCACCTTGTTAAATTAATGACCTCATTCTAAAAGCTGCTGATCATGTATGATGTACATATGTAGTCGTGATATTCTCAGAAGTGATTCATTAAATTAAGAAATGCTTCGGCACAACAACAAGACTATATTTTAACTATTTATAACAGACAATACAAAAATATTTCATACAGCAATCTTTCTTAACTCTAAAGCTGCATTTAGTAATTCTCGAGCTTACTGAATGAAATCTCTCTCTCTCTCTCTTTTGCCTAAGCTGCAGCTCTGACCATCAGCTGAATGACACGATTCCATTTACTCTGAAGCCCTGCAACCGTGGTGGTACTACCGCCACCTTTATTTGGGCCACTGGTGGAGAGGGAAAGGTAGGTACAAAATGAGTTTTACCCAGTCTTAATGATTATATGAGGCTGCTTATCTGGATTATCATAGTCTCTATTTTTTTTTCTTCAGCCTCTGTTCATTGTCTTACTTGGTTATGCCTGCAGGGGACACTGGAGAAAACTAATGAATGGACTGTAAATGCAAGACATTCACAACCTGTTTGGCAAATCAGAACTTGCTACACATGCATTCAATTCCATCTGTCAGGAAGCTCTATTTTCCAAGCTTTAGAAGATACTGCTCTGCTCCCCCCCCCCTTATTTTCTAACATTCAGGTAAAGGGGCAACTTAAAAAAGGTCTGTTCCCTGATGTGTGCTCCTCAGTTGAGTGTTCTTCCATTCTTCCTCAATTTGCCAATCTATACCCCTCAAAATGTAAGAGCAAAAAATAAAATGCCCTCTCCTTTACCTTTAAAAAACGTATGAAATTCCAGTACAGAAATGAATGGTCGCTCCTCTGACTAATCAGCATCTTATAGTCACACCACCTAACACCTTGTACTCATGGCAGTTGCCCTCTTCACCCCACCTTAGCTATGCTTCTTCAACTGAAAGGGAGTGGGATGATGAAGGTGTCTTCTATGGTAAATTTCATGATAATATATTGAAGCAGTATAGACATATTTTCATTTGAAATTAGGGTGGAATTCAAGTCAGAAGGAACTTTGTAAATTGAAAAAGTGTTGTCAACTTTTATGGTATTGTGAAGTAACAGACTGATGTTGCTGACATTGAGTACTTTAGTATGTTTTACCCATTGGCATATTCAATATTTTATGCTTTAATGATATATGCTGTCAGGTTTTCAACATTTGGCCTTTACACCTCGGTTCTTTGCAGTTGTTTTTTTGGATTTAGGGATTTAGCAGTGCATTCTTGAAAACTGTACATTGAATAAAAAGCCCATCATCTAACATCTTATCATTCATGTTCATTGTGAGCCATGTATATTAGCTGTATTTTCTACAGCAGTGTTTTATGTGTACATTATATACTGATTGTGTAAACTGGTTGGCTGTAGCTGCATTTTCTTCTGGCTCATGTCATACCTTAAAAAGGCTTAGTTTGAACTACTTTTTTATGTAGGTTTGAAAGACATTAATTAAGTAAGTACATAAAATAAATGTAGATCAGGATAGAACCCGACTTTGTTGATGGTGGTATAAATGCCAACACACATCTGTCAAATAAGAATCCTGTACCCTCCTAACATAGTTCTCCTATTAATTGCAACTCCAAATTGTGGGTGCAGTTTAAATTAGGCATATGGGTATAGATTAACAGCCATATTTATATCTTCTTCTAATGTTATGCCACCTGTACTTTTACATTCCCCAAATTTCCTAGTATATTTTGCTGGATCAGCTGCTGGAAGACAAAATGCACACATCTTATTAAACATCTTCTCAATGAAAATAAATGCTGGACATAGTTTCATAAAAGGTTAATTGCCCTGAAGGACCATTTTAAGCCTATACAATAACCCAGTGTTAGAATTAAACCCAGTATCTTGTGTCTATAAGGTGAAGACCTTAATCATTTTCCAAACCAACATGCTAGAAAGTGAGGCAAAAATTCTAAAGAAGACTGGGTAATCTGAAAATAAAATAAGTACTTCACATTGCTAATATATGTCTGAAAATAAAATAAGTGCTTCACATTGCTAATATATGTTGCTTACTATATTGTGTGAGCACTTTCAAGGTTCTAGCCTTGATGAGTTATTTTTTCTTTGTTCACAGGTCCTATTTGGTAGTGTACTTCTGGAGAGGCTAGCTTGTGATTTTTTTTGATTCCCCTTGAAACATCATTTAACCAACCCAACCACCAGTGCCACACACCCACACTGGGTCTACCAGCTTTATCTTACCCACACTTACTCATACTGCTGGGGCCGGTTATGGATCATAGGGGTATCCTGGAGGCTAGGTCATCTCTACTTCTGTCCTGGGGGGATTTTTTATTTATATGCCCTACCCATTTCCTTGTCCCACCACCTATGTTTGTTGACTATGTTTTAGGGTAACTCTCCTCTTTGAACTATGTATCCTTTAAGGGAGTGCCATCAACAAATGTTCTCCCCTCTAGGATGAGCTTGCCCATCCGTCCCTTCTGTTCTGCCATTTCCCAAGCTGCTAATCAAACATTGGTTGACTAGGCCATATTTAGCCTTTTCCTTTCTCTGCTGTGTGTTTTGTTAGTGTGATGAGTGTGTGTGAGGGGAATGTAGCTTGTGTGGTGGCATTTTTGTGTGTTTGTCTGTGTAGTGCGACCTCGGAGTTAGTATATTTAAGTGGGGGTGTGTGGGTGGTGCAGCCCCCCCACATGGGGGGTGTAGGGGGGCTTGGCCCCCTGCTTGTATGTAGGGTAGGTGTTTGTGCATGTGTAGGGAGGTGTATGCTTGTGTTTGTGTCTGCAGTATGTTTAGTGTAGAAATCGCGATTTTAAATTTTGCTCTTCTGGGGTTTCGAGTTTATGGATTTTCGGCTTCATGGTCTCGAGATATTGAAATTCGAGATTTCAGTATTTCGAGATTATGAAGTGACTCCATATTTCACACATAGCATTCCTCACCAGCTAACTACTGTCCCTTCATTGTGCCCCAGCAAGAAAAGGAACCTGGAGCTGCCACTGCCAGCATGGTCTTTCTGACTCTAGAAAGAATAGATATTTGTACTGTCATGGAAACCTGGTTTTAAAACAGTGACAAAACTTATACCTTACCAGGCTTCTTGGCATACAGCTCGTTAAGGTGGGCTAGTGTAGACAGCCATACTATTGGTAGTGGTTCGTCTGTCTCTACCTAAAAATATCCTCGCCTTAACATCTACTGACCAGGACAAATATCCTTGAGCTCCTCCATATACTGATATCAGTAAACAAGACCTCTTATCACATCATAGCCACCTACAAAATCCTGTCTATGATATCTGTAAATCATGAAACATATCTTAATAAACTAGAGTCCGTGTCCAAAAATCCTGAATACCATCTTATTAAGGGACTTTAACTATCCACCATAAATTGAAATGCCTACATCTTAAAAATGCAGAATTGCCTGGATCAAACAGTTCTCTTTCTCCCTTAACTGAGCAAAGACATTTGACACAATACTCCACTTGAGTATTATAGACAAACTCACAAATTCAGGCATAAATCCCTGTCTCACTTGATAGATAGCCAAATGACTCACAGATATGACACATGAAGTTAGGGCATAGGAATCCACCTCCACCAAGAGGCCTGTTACTAGTAGTATCCCACATGACTCTTTACTGGGTCCTCTCCTGTTTGGAATATACTTCTCTGAAGTCAAGGCAAATGTAGATGGGCTTTGGCTGACCACATTTGCTGATGACTGCAAGCGGGGTACAATCACTGAATTCCTTAAGGATGCAGATATCCTCCAGGAAGGTCTGACGCAGACACATAACTGGTGCCAGAACCATGGCCTAAAACTCAGTGCAAAACAAACAAAATGCATAATTATATCATTTGAAGACAATCACGCCTGCAAATTACAACATTGAGAACACTCCCCTAAGAGTCGACCCAGTGGTAAGGGACTTGGGAATTCAGATGAACCTGCACTTTGATCACTATCGTCCATGGTGGTGAAAAACTCCTTCTGTGTGGTGCATCATATAAGGACCACAAAACCAACCAACTCCAAACCTCCAAAATACAAAGCTCGAATACTGGAACACAATACGAACAGCAAACAGTGTTTGAAAGTTTTTTAATTCTGGTACCTCAGCCTTCGCCTTCTCCTGGAATACATTTTGAAATCAAACAACACCCCTTTTGTAACACATCCTAATAATTGATTCAATAAACCTATTAAACAATTAACCAACTGCCTTCAATATTATTTTCACTGTGAAGTTTCTAACTTCACCTTTATGATTTCATACTTCATCTAATGTGAGAAGCAGTGCATTTAAAGTTTGCAAACTTTAAATTACATTTTTTCTTTTCTTGTAATTCCCTAAATCAGAAAAAACTTGTTTTATATATTATTATAAAACATTAAATATGCTAAATACACTCCATCTCAAACATATTTTTCAAAAATACTCATACTTAAATGCATATTATAAAAAAACATTATGAAAAAACATGAAACTTGTATACAAAGTTCTTTTCTATAAAATATGCAGTTTTAAATTTCCATATTCATACCATTTGGAAAAAGAGTTTTAAAATTAAGAATGAACCTGGATTCCATTTCCAATAACTTATCATGAAAAACTGCGTCATCACCAAGATTCCTAGGTTTCCACAAACACAAAAAATAAATCCTTCAGGAACCCCCTTATGTTGCTCACAAAAATGTTTGGACACCGGACTATCCATTCTTTTATGCCTTATATCTCCCAAATGTTCAAGAATTCTGAGTTTGACCTTTCTGCTAGTTTGACCTATGTACCACTTTTGTTTCACACAGCCACACCCTATAACATACACTACCCCAGTAGAATTACAATCGAAATATTCTAAAGCCCTGTATAATACATTATTAATTTTTGTTCCATCTAGACTTTTAACTCTGGAACAAACTTTACAGTTCCCGCATCAATGGGTCCCCTTCCTGATATCATCTTTATATGCATTTCTGATGTTCAATATTTCCTTCAAATTGGAATATCTACCATAAGTAAAGGTTACCTTAGTTGGAAATAATTTTCCCACCTTATCATCTCCAGTGATGATAGGCCATAATTTCAACACTGACTCTCTCAAGATGCAAGACAATTGCGAATACTTGGTAACAAAATATATACTATTTTCTGGCCCTTCCCCCTCCAATCTAGCCATCTGTGTACCTGAGCATCCATTCCTATGACCTCGACCCTCCTGATGGTATCCCTTAAACCCAATTCCTGTTCTACTTTAACTCTAGCCACTGTGATTTTTTCACTAGAATAACCTCTTTCTTTAAGTTTTCTCTCAATATTATTAAACTCACTATTGATCCTTCCAAGTTCAGATGTATTAGCTCCAATTCGTTTAAATTCCCCGAAAGGTAAGGAGTCTATGAGATGGTCACTATGCATGCTGGAGGCATGCAAAAAATTCTCAGCTGCTGTAACTTTGTAAAAAGGTTTATATTGTACTTTATTATCAGGACATAAATATATTTCGATGTCCAAGTATTGGATACTCTTACCACCAATCACATAAGTGAAATCCAAACCCCATGGATTCTTTCTCATCTCCGAAATAAATCCCTCAAATTCTTTTGGATCATCTCTGCACAAAAACAAGAGATCATCTATGAATCTCTTATATTTTACTACCTTGTTTTTAAAAAATTCCCTGGGATAAATGAAACAATTTTCAAAATGGGCCATGAACAAAATTGCATATGAGGGCGCGAATGCTGCCCCCATAGCCGTACCTTCCTTTTGCAGAAAAAACCTCCCCTCAAACTCAAAACAATTATGTATCAAACAAAATTCCAACAGACTAAGAATATAACTAGTCCTGGGCCCTTCCCCCAACATTTTACCAACAGCTTCCAATCTCCAATGCTTATTGATGCTTGTGTACAAAGATTTTACGTCAACACTGGCCCAGTAAAAATCCTGTTCCCAACTAATGTTCTTTATCTCTCTACAAATTTCTTTTGTGTTCTTTACATGTGACTGTACCCTATCTAAGTGACATTTTAACATAGAATCCAAAAATATCCCAATATTTTGCAAATAACCCCCTTTACCAGAAACAATGGGACGACCTGGTGGATTCATAATGTCTTTATGCACCTTTGGAATAATAAAAAATCTAGCATTTCTTGGGTTTTTAATATATAATCTTTTTATATCAGCCGACGTAAAGAAGTCCAACCTTTCTCCCCTCTCCAATAGTTCCAACAGCAACGAATTGTATTCCTTGCAATTGTTGGAAACTAACTCAGTATATGTATTAACATCATGCAATAAACCTAAAGCAGTTGAATTGTATTTTTCCCTAGGTAAAATAACCCAATTACCACCTTTATCTGCCTGGGTAAATACATGCTGCTCATTGGACTTCCTTAAGTCGGATAAAGCTTTTCATTCTTCCTTACTTAGATTATAATTTCTCTTACCCCTGCTAAACCTTTCATGTTCCTCTTCTATTTGTTTTAACAAAGTTTTCTCAAAGACACAAATGGCTGTATTTCTTTTAGGTGGAATGAAGTTACTTTTATATGGAACTTTGGAAACAGTTAGCCTACCATATCCAGTGTTGAATTAAACATCTTCTCAATGAAAATAAATGCTGGACGTAGGTTCATAAAAGGTTAATTGCCCTGAAGGACCATTTTAAGCCTATACAATAACCCAGTGTTAGAATTAAACCCAGTATCTAGTGTCTATAAGGTGAAGACCTTAATCATTTTCCAAACCAACATGCTAGAAAGTGAGGCAAAAATTCTAAAGAAGACTGGGTAATCTGAAAATAAAATAAGTGCTTCACATTGCTAATATATGTTGCTTACTATATTGTGTGAGCACTTTCAAGGTTCTAGCCTTGATGAGTTATTTTTTCTTTGTTCACAGGTCCTATTTGGTAGTGTACTTCTGGAGAGGCTAACTTGTGATTTTTTTTGATTCCCCTTGAAACATCATTTAACCAACCCAACCACCAGTGCCACACACCCACACTGGGTCTACCAGCTTTATCTTACCCAGACTTACTCATATTGCTGGGGCCAGTTATGGATCATAGGGGTATCCCGGAGGCTAGGTCATCTCTACTTCTGTCCTGGGGGGATTTTTTATTTATATGCCCTACCCATTTCCTTGTCCCACCACCTATGTTTGTTGACTATGTTTTAGGGTAACTCTCCTCTTTGAACTATGTATCCTTTAAGGGAGTGCCATCAACAAATGTTCTCCCCTCTGGGATGAGCTTGCCCATCCGTCCCTTCTGCTCTGCCATTTCCCAAGCTGCTAATCAAACATGGGTTGAGTAGGCCATATTTAGCCTTTTTCTTTCTCTGCTGTGTGTTTTGTTAGTGTGATGTGTGTGTGCGAGGGTAATGTAGCTTGTGGGGTGGCATTTTTGTGTGTTTGTCTGTGTAGTGCGACCTCGGAGTTAGTATATTTAAGTGGGGGTGTGTGGGTGGTGCAGCCCCCCCACATGGGGGGTGTAGGGGGGCTTGGCCCCCTGCTTGTATGTAGGGTAGGTGTTTGTGCATGTGTAGGGAGGTGTATGCTTGTGTTTGTGTCTGCAGTATGTTTAGTGTAGAAATCGCGATTTTAAATTTTGCTCTTCTGGGGTTTCGAGTTTATGGATTTTCGGCTTCATGGTCTCGAGATATTGAAATTCGAGATTTCAGTATTTCGAGATTATGAAGTGACTCCATATTTCATACATAGCATTCCTCACCAGCTAACTACTGTCCCTTCATTGTGCCCCAGCAAGAAAAGGAACCTGGAGCTGCCACTGCCAGCATGGTCTTTCTGACTCTAGAAAGAATAGATATTTGTACTGTCATGGAAACCTGGCTCTAAAACAGTGACAAAACTTATACCTTACCAGGCTTCTTGGCATACAGCTCGTTAAGGTGGGCTAGTGTAGACAGCCATACTATTGGTGGTGGTTCGTCTGTCTCTAGCTAAAAATATCCTCGCCTTAACATCTACTGACCAGGACAAATATCCTTGAGCTCCTCCATATACTGATATCAGTAAACAAGACCTTTTATCACATCATAGCCACCTACAAATTCCTGTCTATGATATCTGTAAATTATGAAACATATCTTAATAAACTAGAGTCCGTGTCCAAAAATCCTAAATACCATCTTATTAAGGGACTTTAACTATCCACCATAAATTGAAATGCCTACATCTTAAAAATGCAGAATTGCCTGGATCAAACAGTTCTCTTTCTCCCTTAACTGAGCAAAGACATTTGACACAATACTCCACTTGAGTATTATAGACAAACTCACAAATTCAGGCATAAATCCCTGTCTCACTTGATAGATAGCCAAATGACTCACAGATATGACACATGAAGTTAGGGCATAGGAATCCACCTCCACCAAGAGGCCTGTTACTAGTAGTATCCCACATGACTCTTTACTGGGTCCTCTCCTGTTTGGAATATACTTCTCTGAAGTCAAGGCAAATGTAGATGGGCTTTGGCTGACCACATTTGCTGAAGACTGCAAGCGGGGTACAATCACTGAATTCCCTAAGGATGCAGATATCCTCCAGGAAGGTCTGACGCAGACTCATAACTGGTGCCAGAACCATGGCCTAAAACTCAATGCAAAACAAAAATGCATAATTATATCATTTGAAGACAATCACGCCTGCAAATTACAACATTGAGAACACTCCCCTAAGAGTCGACCCAGTGGTAAGGGACTTGGGAATTCAGATGAACCTGCACTTTGATCACTATGCGTCCATGGTGGTGAAAAACTCCTTCTGTGTGGTGCATCATATAAGGACCACAAAAACCAACCAACTCCAAACCTCCAAAATACAAAGCTCGAATACTGGAACACGATACGAACAGCAAACAGTGTTTGAAAGTTTTTTAATTCTGGTACCTCAGCCTTCGCCTTCTCCTGGAATACATTTTTGAAATCAAACAACACCCCTTTTGTAACACATCCTAATAATTGATTCAATAAACCTATTAAACAATTAACCAACTGCCTTCAATATTATTTTCACTGTGAAGTTTCTAACTTCACCTTTATGATTTCATACTTCATCTAATGTGAGAAGCAGTGCATTTAAAGTTTGCAAACTTTAAATTACATTTTTTCTTTTCTTGTAATTCCCTAAATCAGAAAAAACTTGTTTTATATATTATTATAAAACATTAAATATGCTAAATACACTCCATCTCAAACATATTTTTCAAAAATACTCATACTTAAATGCATATTATAAAAACATTATGAAAAAACATGAAACTTGTATACAAAGTTCTTTTCTATAAAATATGCAGTTTTAAATTTCCATATTCATACCATTTGGAAAAAGAGTTTTAAAATTAAGAATGAACCTGGATTCCATTTCCAATAACTTATCATGAAAAACTGCGTCATCACCAAGATTCCTAGGTTTCCCCAAAACACAAACAATAAATCCTTCAGGAACCCCCTTATGTTGCTCACAAAAATGTTTGGCCACCGGACTATCCATTCTTTTATGCCTTATATCTCCCAAATGTTCAAGAATTCTGAGTTTGACCTTTCTGCTAGTTTGACCTATGTACCACTTTTGTTTCACACAGCCACACCCTATAACATACACTACCCCAGTAGAATTACAATCGAAATATTCTAAAGCCCTGTATAATACATTATTAATTTTTGTTCCATCTAGACTTTTAACTCTGGAACAAACTTTACTGTTCCCGCATCAATGGGTCCCCTTCCTGATATCATCTTTATATGCATTTCTGATGTTCAACATTTCCTTCAAATTGGAATATCTACCATAAGTAAAGGTTACCTTAGTTGGAAATAATTTTCCCACCTTATCATCTCCAGTGATGATAGGCCATAATTTCAACACTGACTCTCTCAAGATGCAAGACAATTGCGAATACTTGGTAACAAAATATATACTATTTTCTGGCCCTTCCCTCTCCAATCTAGCCATCTGTGTACCTGAGCATCCATTCCTATGACCTCGACCCCTCCTGATGGTATCCCTTAAACCCAATTCCTGTTCTACTTTAACTCTAGCCACTGTGATTTTTTTCACTAGAATAACCTCTTTCTTTAAGTTTTCTCTCAATATTATTAAACTCACTATTGATCCTTCCAAGTTCAGATGTATTAGCTCCAATTCGTTTAAATTCCCCGAAAGGTAAGGAGTCTATGAGATGGTCACTATGCATGCTGGAGGCATGCAAAAAATTCTCAGCTGCTGTAACTTTGTAAAAAGGTTTATATTGTACTTTATTATCAGGACATAAATATATTTCGATGTCCAAGTATTGGATACTCTTACCACCAATCACATAAGTGAAATCCAAACCCCATGGATTCTTTCTCATCTCCGAAATAAATCCCTCAAATTCTTTTGGATCATCTCTGCACAAAAACAAGAGATCATCTATGAATCTCTTATATTTTACTACCTTGTTTTTAAAAAATTCCCTGGGATAAATGAAACAATTTTCAAAATGGGCCATGAACAAAATTGCATATGAGGGCGCGAATGCTGCCCCCATAGCCGTACCTTCCTTTTGCAGAAAAAACCTCCCCTCAAACTCAAAACAATTATGTATCAAACAAAATTCCAACAGACTAAGAATATAACTAGTCCTGGGCCCTTCCCCCAACATTTTACCAACAGCTTCCAATCTCCAATGCTTATTGATGCTTGTGTACAAATCCTGTTCCCAACTAATGTTCTTTATCTCTCTACAAATTTCTTTTGTGTTCTTTACATGTGACTGTACCCTATCTAAGTGACATTTTAACATAGAATCCAAAAATATCCCAATATTTTGCAAATAACCCCCTTTACCAGAAACAATGGGACGACCTGGTGGATTCATAATGTCTTTATGCACCTTTGGAATAATAAAAAATCTAGCATTTCTTGGGTTTTTAATATATAATCTTTTTATATCAGCCGACGTAAAGAAGTCCAACCTTTCTCCCCTCTCCAATAGTTCCAACAGCAACGAATTGTATTCCTTGCAATTGTTGGAAACTAACTCAGTATATGTATTAACATCATGCAATAAACCTAAAGCAGTTGAATTGTATTTTTCCCTAGGTAAAATAACCCAATTACCACCTTTATCTGCCTGGGTAAATACATGCTGCTCATTGGACTTCCTTAAGTCGGATAAAGCTTTCCATTCTTCCTTACTTAGATTATAATTTCTCTTACCCCTGCTAAACCTTTCATGTTCCTCTTCTATTTGTTTTAACAAAGTTTTCTCAAAGACACAAATGGCTGTATTTCTTTTAGGTGGAATGAAGTTACTTTTATATGGAACTTTGGAAACAGTTAGCCTACCATATCCAGTGTTGAATTAAACATCTTCTCAATGAAAATAAATACTGGACGTAGGTTCATAAAAGGTTAATTGCCCTGAAGGACCATTTTAAGCCTATACAATAACCCAGTGTTAGAATTAAACCCAGTATCTAGTGTCTATAAGGTGAAGACCTTAATCATTTTCCAAACCAACATGCTAGAAAGTGAGGCAAAAATTCTAAAGAAGACTGGGTAATCTGAAAATAAAATAAGTGCTTCACATTGCTAATATATGTTGCTTACTATATTGTGTGAGCACTTTCAAGGTTCTAGCCTTGATGAGTTATTTTTTCTTTGTTCACAGGTCCTATTTGGTAGTGTACTTCTGGAGAGGCTAACTTGTGATTTTTTTTGATTCCCCTTGAAACATCATTTAACCAACCCAACCACCAGTGCCACACACCCACACTGGGTCTACCAGCTTTATCTTACCCAGACTTACTCATATTGCTGGGGCCAGTTATGGATCATAGGGGTATCCCGGAGGCTAGGTCATCTCTACTTCTGTCCTGGGGGGATTTTTTATTTATATGCCCTACCCATTTCCTTGTCCCACCACCTATGTTTGTTGACTATGTTTTAGGGTAACTCTCCTCTTTGAACTATGTATCCTTTAAGGGAGTGCCATCAACAAATGTTCTCCCCTCTGGGATGAGCTTGCCCATCCGTCCCTTCTGCTCTGCCATTTCCCAAGCCGCTAATCAAACATGGGTTGAGTAGGCCATATTTAGCCTTTTTCTTTCTCTGCTGTGTGTTTTGTTAGTGTGATGTGTGTGCGAGGGGAATGTAGCTTGTGGGGTGGCATTTTTGTGTGTTTGTCTGTGTAGTGCGACCTCGGAGTTAGTATATTTAAGTGGGGGTGTGTGGGTGGTGCAGCCCCCCCACATGGGGGGTGTAGGGGGGCTTGGCCCCCTGCTTGTATGTAGGGTAGGTGTTTGTGCATGTGTAGGGAGGTGTATGCTTGTGTTTGTGTCTGCAGTATGTTTAGTGTAGAAATCGCAATTTTAAATTTTGCTCTTCTGGGGTTTCGATTTTATGGATTTTCGGCTTCATGGTCTCGAGATATTGAAATTCGAGATTTCAGTATTTCAAGATTATGAAGTGACTCCATATTTCACACATAGCATTCCTCACCAGCTAACTACTGTCCCTTCATTGTGCCCCAGCAAGAAAAAGAACCTGGAGCTGCCACTGCCAGCATGGTCTTTCTGACTCTAGAAAGAATAGATATTTGTACTGTCATGGAAACCTGGTTTTAAAACAGTGACAAAACTTATACCTTACCAGGCTTCTTGGCATACAGCTCATTAAGGTGGGCTAGTGTAGACAGCCATACTATTGGTGGTGGTTCGTCTGTCTCTAGCTAAAAATATCCTCGCCTTAACATCTACTGACCAGGACAAATATCCTTGAGCTCCTCCATATACTGATATCAGTAAACAAGACCTCTTATCACATCATAGCCACCTACAAAATCCTGTCTATGATATCTGTAAATCATGAAACATATCTTAATAAACTAGAGTCCGTGTCCAAAAATCCTGAATACCATCTTATTAAGGGACTTTAACTATCCACCATAAATTGAAATGCCTACATCTTAAAAATGCAGAATTGCCTGGATCAAACAGTTCTCTTTCTCCCTTAACTGAGCAAAGACATTTGACACAATACTCCACTTGAGTATTATAGACAAACTCACAAATTCAGGCATAAATCCCTGTCTCACTTGATAGATAGCCAAATGACTCACAGATATGACACATGAAGTTAGGGCATAGGAATCCACCTCCACCAAGAGGCCTGTTACTAGTAGTATCCCACATGACTCTTTACTGGGTCCTCTCCTGTTTGGAATATACTTCTCTGAAGTCAAGGCAAATGTAGATGGGCTTTGGCTGACCACATTTGCTGATGACTGCAAGCGGGGTACAATCACTGAATTCCCTAAGGATGCAGATATCCTCCAGGAAGGTCTGACGCAGACACATAACTGGTGCCAGAACCATGGCCTAAAACTCAGTGCAAAACAAAAATGCATAATTATATCATTTGAAGACAATCACGCCTGCAAATTACAACATTGAGAACACTCCCCTAAGAGTCGACCCAGTGGTAAGGGACTTGGGAATTCAGATGAACCTGCACTTTGATCACTATGCGTCCATGGTGGTGAAAAACTCCTTCTGTGTGGTGCATCATATAAGGACCACAAAAACCAACCAACTCCAAACCTCCAAAATACAAAGCTCGAATACTGGAACACAATACGAACAGCAAACAGTGTTTGAAAGTTTTTTAATTCTGGTACCTCAGCCTTCGCCTTCTCCTGGAATACATTTTTGAAATCAAACAACACCCCTTTTGTAACACATCCTAATAATTGATTCAATAAACCTATTAAACAATTAACCAACTGCCTTCAATATTATTTTCACTGTGAAGTTTCTAACTTCACCTTTATGATTTCATACTTCATCTAATGTGAGAAGCAGTGCATTTAAAGTTTGCAAACTTTAAATTACATTTTTTCTTTTCTTGTAATTCCCTAAATCAGAAAAAACTTGTTTTATATATTATTATAAAACATTAAATATGCTAAATACACTCCATCTCAAACATATTTTTCAAAAATACTCATACTTAAATGCATATTATAAAAAAACATTATGAAAAAACATGAAACTTGTATACAAAGTTCTTTTCTATAAAATATGCAGTTTTAAATTTCCATATTCATACCATTTGGAAAAAGAGTTTTAAAATTAAGAATGAACCTGGATTCCATTTCCAATAACTTATCATGAAAAACTGCGTCATCACCAAGATTCCTAGGTTTCCCCAAAACACAAAAAATAAATCCTTCAGGAACCCCTTATGTTGCTCACAAAAATGTTTGGCCACCGGACTATCCATTCTTTTATGCCTTATATCTCCCAAATGTTCAAGAATTCTGAGTTTGACCTTTCTGCTAGTTTGACCTATGTACCACTTTTGTTTCACACAGCCACACCCTATAACATACACTACCCCAGTAGAATTACAATCGAAATATTCTAAAGCCCTGTATAATACATTATTAATTTTTGTTCCATCTAGACTTTTAACTCTGGAACAAACTTTACAGTTCCCGCATCAATGGGTCCCCTTCCTGATATCATCTTTATATGCATTTCTGATGTTCAATATTTCCTTCAAATTGGAATATCTACCATAAGTAAAGGTTACCTTAGTTGGAAATAATTTTCCCACCTTATCATCTCCAGTGATGATAGGCCATAATTTCAACACTGACTCTCTCAAGATGCAAGACAATTGCGAATACTTGGTAACAAAATATATACTATTTTCTGGCCCTTCCCCCTCCAATCTAGCCATCTGTGTACCTGAGCATCCATTCCTATGACCTCGACCCCTCCTGATAGTATCCCTTAAACCCAATTCCTGTTCTACTTTAACTCTAGCCACTGTGATTTTTTTCACTAGAATAACCTCTTTCTTTAAGTTTTCTCTCAATATTATTAAACTCACTATTGATCCTTCCAAGTTCAGATGTATTAGCTCCAATTCGTTTAAATTCCCCGAAAGGTAAGGAGTCTATGAGATGGTCACTATGCATGCTGGAGGCATGCAAAAAATTCTCAGCTGCTGTAACTTTGTAAAAAGGTTTATATTGTACTTTATTATCAGGACATAAATATATTTCGATGTCCAAGTATTGGATACTCTTACCACCAATCACATAAGTGAAATCCAAACCCCATGGATTCTTTCTCATCTCCGAAATAAATCCCTCAAATTCTTTTGGATCATCTCTGCACAAAAACAAGAGATCATCTATGAATCTCTTATATTTTACTACCTTGTTTTTAAAAAATTCCCTGGGATAAATGAAACAATTTTCAAAATGGGCCATGAACAAAATTGCATATGAGGGCGCGAATGCTGCCCCCATAGCCGTACCTTCCTTTTGCAGAAAAACCTCCCTCAAACTCAAAACAATTATGTATCAAACAAAATTCCAACAGACTAAGAATATAACTAGTCCTGGGCCCTTCCCCCAACATTTTACCAACAGCTTCCAATCTCCAATGCTTATTGATGCTTGTGTACAAAGATTTTACGTCAACACTGGCCCAGTAAAAATCCTGTTCCCAACTAATGTTCTTTATCTCTCTACAAATTTCTTTTGTGTTCTTTACATGTGACTGTACCCTATCTAAGTGACATTTTAACATAGAATCCAAAAATATCCCAATATTTTGCAAATAACCCCCTTTACCAGAAACAATGGGACGACCTGGTGGATTCATAATGTCTTTATGCACCTTTGGAATAATAAAAAATCTAGCATTTCTTGGGTTTTTAATATATAATCTTTTTATATCAGCCGACGTAAAGAAGTCCAACCTTTCTCCCCTCTCCAATAGTTCCAACAGCAACGAATTGTATTCCTTGCAATTGTTGGAAACTAACTCAGTATATGTATTAACATCATGCAATAAACCTAAAGCAGTTGAATTGTATTTTTCCCTAGGTAAAATAACCCAATTACCACCTTTATCTGCCTGGGTAAATACATGCTGCTCATTGGACTTCCTTAAGTCGGATAAAGCTTTCCATTCTTCCTTACTTAGATTATAATTTCTCTTACCCCTGCTAAACCTTTCATGTTCCTCTTCTATTTGTTTTAACAAAGTTTTCTCAAAGACACAAATGGCTGTATTTCTTTTAGGTGGAATGAAGTTACTTTTATATGGAACTTTGGAAACAGTTAGCCTACCATATCCAGTGTTGAATTAAACATCTTCTCAATGAAAATAAATGCTGGACGTAGGTTCATAAAAGGTTAATTGCCCTGAAGGACCATTTTAAGCCTATACAATAACCCAGTGTTAGAATTAAACCCAGTATCTAGTGTCTATAAGGTGAAGACCTTAATCATTTTCCAAACCAACATGCTAGAAAGTGAGGCAAAAATTCTAAAGAAGACTGGGTAATCTGAAAATAAAATAAGTGCTTCACATTGCTAATATATGTTGCTTACTATATTGTGTGAGCACTTTCAAGGTTCTAGCCTTGATGAGTTATTTTTTCTTTGTTCACAGGTCCTATTTGGTAGTGTACTTCTGGAGAGGCTAACTTGTGATTTTTTTTGATTCCCCTTGAAACATCATTTAACCAACCCAACCACCAGTGCCACACACCCACACTGGGTCTACCAGCTTTATCTTACCCAGACTTACTCATATTGCTGGGGCCAGTTATGGATCATAGGGGTATCCCGGAGGCTAGGTCATCTCTACTTCTGTCCTGGGGGGATTTTTTATTTATATGCCCTACCCATTTCCTTGTCCCACCACCTATGTTTGTTGACTATGTTTTAGGGTAACTCTCCTCTTTGAACTATGTATCCTTTAAGGGAGTGCCATCAACAAATGTTCTCCCCTCTGGGATGAGCTTGCCCATCCGTCCCTTCTGCTCTGCCATTTCCCAAGCCGCTAATCAAACATGGGTTGACTAGGCCATATTTAGCCTTTTTCTTTCTCTGCTGTGTGTTTTGTTAGTGTGATGTGTGTGTGCGAGGGGAATGTAGCTTGTGGGGTGGCATTTTTGTGTGTTTGTCTGTGTAGTGCGACCTCGGAGTTAGTATATTTAAGTGGGGGTGTGTGGGTGGTGCAGCCCCCCCACATGGGGGGTGTAGGGGGGCTTGGCCCCCTGCTTGTATGTAGGGTAGGTGTTTGTGCATGTGTAGGGAGGTGTATGCTTGTGTTTGTGTCTGCAGTATGTTTAGTGTAGAAATCGCGATTTTAAATTTTGCTCTTCTGGGGTTTCGAGTTTATGGATTTTCGGCTTCATGGTCTCGAGATATTGAAATTCGAGATTTCAGTATTTCGAGATTATGAAGTGACTCCATATTTCACACATAGCATTCCTCACCAGCTAACTACTGTCCCTTCATTGTGCCCCAGCAAGAAAAGGAACCTGGAGCTGCCACTGCCAGCATGGTCTTTCTGACTCTAGAAAGAATAGATATTTGTACTGTCATGGAAACCTGGCTCTAAAACAGTGACAAAACTTATACCTTACCAGGCTTCTTGGCATACAGCTCGTTAAGGTGGGCTAGTGTAGACAGCCATACTATTGGTGGTGGTTCGTCTGTCTCTAGCTAAAAATATCCTCGCCTTAACATCTGCTGACCAGGACAAATATTCTTGAGCTTCTCCATATACTGATATCAATAAACAAGACCTTTTATCACATTATAGCCACCTACAAAATCCTGTCTACGATATCTGTAAATCATGAAACATATCTTAATAAACTAGAGTCCATGTCCAAAAATCCTGAATACAATCTTATTAGGGGACTTTTACTATCCACCATAAATTGAAACACCTACATCTTTACCAATAAAAATGCAGAATTCCCTGGATCAAACAGTTCTCTTTCTCCCTTAACTGAGCAAAGACATTTGACACAATACTCCACTTGAGTATTATAGACAAACTCACAAATTCAGGCATAAATCCCTGTCTCACTTGATAGATAGCCAAATGACTCACAGATATCACACATGAAGTTAGGGCATAGGAATCCACCTCCACCAAGAGGCCTGTTACTAGTAGTATCCCACATGACTCTTTACTGGGTCCTCTCCTGTTTGGAATATACTTCTCTGAAGTCAAGGCAAATGTAGATGGGCTTTGGCTGACCACATTTGCTGATGACTGCAAGTGGGGTACAATCACTGAATTCCCTAAGGATGCAGATATCCTCCAGGAAGGTCTGACACAGACACATAACTGGTGCCAGAACCATGGCCTAAAACTCAATGCAAAACAAAAATGCATAATTATATCATTTGAAGACAATCACGCCTGCAAATTACAACATTGAGAACACTCCCCTAAGAGTCGACCCAGTGGTAAGGGACTTGGGAATTCAGATGAACCTGCACTTTGATCACTATGCGTCCATGGTGGTGAAAAACTCCTTCTGTGTGGTGCATCATATAAGGACCATAAAAACCAACCAACTCCAAACCTCCAAAATACAAAGCTCGAATACTGGAACACAATACGAACAGCAAACAGTGTTTGAAAGTTTTTTAATTCTGGTACCTCAGCCTTCGCCTTCTCCTGGAATACATTTTTGAAATCAAACAACACCCCTTTTGTAACACATCCTAATAATTGATTCAATAAACCTATTAAACAATTAACCAACTGCCTTCAATATTATTTTCACTGTGAAGTTTCTAACTTCACCTTTATGATTTCATACTTCATCTAATGTGAGAAGCAGTGCATTGAAAGTTTGCAAACTTTAAATTACATTTTTTCTTTTCTTGTAATTCCCTAAATCAGAAAAAACTTGTTTTATATATTATTATAAAACATTAAATATGCTAAATACACTCCATCTCAAACATATTTTCCAAAAATACTCATACTTAAATGCATATTATAAAAAAACATTATGAAAAAACATGAAACTTGTATACAAAGTTCTTTTCTATAAAATATGCAGTTTTAAATTTCCATATTCATACCATTTGGAAAAAGAGTTTTAAAATTAAGAATGAACCTGGATTCCATTTCCAATAACTTATCATGAAAAACTGCGTCATCACCAAGATTCCTAGGTTTCCCCAAAACACAAAAAATAAATCCTTCAGGAACCCCCTTATGTTGCTCACAAAAATGTTTGGCCACCGGACTATCCATTCTTTTATGCCTTATATCTCCCAAATGTTCAAGAATTCTGAGTTTGACCTTTCTGCTAGTTTGACCTATGTACCACTTTTGTTTCACACAGCCACACCCTATAACATACACTACCCCAGTAGAATTACAATCGAAATATTCTAAAGCCCTGTATAATACATTATTAATTTTTGTTCCATCTAGACTTTTAACTCTGGAACAAACTTTACAGTTCCCGCATCAATGGGTCCCCTTCCTGATATCATCTTTATATGCATTTCTGATGTTCAATATTTCCTTCAAATTGGAATATCTACCATAAGTAAAGGTTACCTTAGTTGGAAATAATTTTCCCACCTTATCATCTCCAGTGATGATAGGCCATAATTTCAACACTGACTCTCTCAAGATGCAAGACAATTGCGAATACTTGGTAACAAAATATATACTATTTTCTGGCCCTTCCCCCTCCAATCTAGCCATCTGTGTACCTGAGCATCCATTCCTATGACCTCGACCCCTCCTGATGGTATCCCTTAAACCCAATTCCTGTTCTACTTTAACTCTAGCCACTGTGATTTTTTTCACTAGAATAACCTCTTTCTTTAAGTTTTCTCTCAATATTATTAAACTCACTATTGATCCTTCCAAGTTCAGATGTATTAGCTCCAATTCGTTTAAATTCCCCGAAAGGTAAGGAGTCTATGAGATGGTCACTATGCATGCTGGAGGCATGCAAAAAATTCTCAGCTGCTGTAACTTTGTAAAAAGGTTTATATTGTACTTTATTATCAGGACCTAAATATATTTCGATGTCCAAGTATTGGATACTCTTACCACCAATCACATAAGTGAAATCCAAACCCCATGGATTCTTTCTCATCTCCGAAATAAATCCCTCAAATTCTTTTGGATCATCTCTGCACAAAAACAAGAGATCATCTATGAATCTCTTATATTTTACTACCTTGTTTTTAAAAAATTCCCTGGGATAAATGAAACAATTTTCAAAATGGGCCATGAACAAAATTGCATATGAGGGCGCGAATGCTGCCCCCATAGCCGTACCTTCCTTTTGCAGAAAAAACCTCCCCTCAAACTCAAAACAATTATGTGTCAAACAAAATTCCAACAGACTAAGAATATAACTAGTCCTGGGCCCTTCCCCCAACATTTTACCAACAGCTTCCAATCCCCAATGCTTATTGATGCTGTTGTACAAAGATTTTACGTCAACACTGGCCCAGTAAAAATCCTGTTCCCAACTAATGTTCTTTATCTCTCTACAAATTTCTTTTGTGTTCTTTACATGTGACTGTACCCTATCTAAGTGACATTTTAACATAGAATCCAAAAATATCCCAATATTTTGCAAATAACCCCTTTTACCAGAAACAATGGGATGACCTGGTGGATTCATAATGTCCTTATGCACCTTTGGAATAATAAAAAATCTAGCATTTCTTGGGTTTTTAATATATAATCTTTTTATATCAGCCGACGTAAAGAAGCCCAACCTTTCTCCCCTCTCCAATAGTTCCAACAGCAATGAATTGTATTCCTTGCAATTGTTGGAAACTAACTTAGTATATGCATTAACATCATGCAATAAACCTAAAGCAGTTGAATTGTATTTTTCCCTAGGTAAAATAACCCAATTACCACCTTTATCTGCCTGGGTAAATACATGCTGCTCATTGGACTTCCTTAAGTCGGATAAAGCTTTCCATTCTTCCTTACTTAGATTATAATTTCTCTTACCCCTGCTAAACCTTTCATGTTCCTCTTCTATTTGTTTTAACAAAGTTTTCTCAAAGACACAAATGGCTGTATTTCTTTTAGGTGGAATGAAGTTACTTTTATATGGAACTTTGGAAACAGTTAGCCTACCATATCCAGTGTTGAATTAAACATCTTCTCAATGAAAATAAATGCTGGACGTAGGTTCATAAAAGGTTAATTGCCCTGAAGGACCATTTTAAGCCTATACAATAACCCAGTGTTAGAATTAAACCCAGTATCTTGTGTCTATAAGGTGAAGACCTTAATCATTTTCCAAACCAACATGCTAGAAAGTGAGGCAAAAATTCTAAAGAAGACTGGGTAATCTGAAAATAAAATAAGTGCTTCACATTGCTAATATATGTTGCTTACTATATTGTGTGAGCACTTTCAAGGTTCTAGCCTTGATGAGTTATTTTTTCTTTGTTCACAGGTCCTATTTGGTAGTGTACTTCTGGAGAGGCTAACTTGTGATTTTTTTTGATTCCCCCTTGAAACATCATTTAACCAACCCAACCACCAGTGCCACACACCCACACTGGGTCTACCAGCTTTATTTTACCCAGACTTACTCATACTGCTGGGGCCAGTTATGGATCATAGGGGTATCCCGGAGGCTAGGTCATCTCTACTTCTGTCCTGGGGGGATTTTTTATTTATATGCCCTACCCATTTCCTTGTCCCACCACCTATGTTTGTTGACTATGTTTTAGGGTAACTCTCCTCTTTGAACTATGTATCCTTTAAGGGAGTGCCATTAACAAATGTTCTCCCCTCTGGGATGAGCTTGCCCATCCGTCCCTTCTGCTCTGCCATTTCCCAAGCCGCTAATCAAACATGGGTTGACTAGGCCATATTTAGCCTTTTTCTTTCTCTGCTGTGTGTTTTGTTAGTGTGATGTGTGTGTGCGAGGGGAATGTAGCTTGTGGGGTGGTATTTTTGTGTGTTTGTCTGTGTAGTGCGACCTCGGAGTTAATATATTTAAGTGGGGGTGTGTGGGTGGTGCAGCCCCCCCACATGGGGGGTGTAGGGGGGCTTGGCCCCCTGCTTGTATGTAGGGTAGGTGTTTGTGCATGTGTAGGGAGGTGTATGCTTGTGTTTGTGTCTGCAGTATGTTTAGTGTAGAAATCGCGATTTTAAATTTTGCTCTTCTGGGGTTTCGAGTTTATGGATTTTCGGCTTCATGGTCTCGAGATATTGAAATTCGAGATTTCAGTATTTCGAGATTATGAAGTGACTCCATATTTCACACATAGCATTCCTCACCAGCTAACTACTGTCCCTTCATTGTGCCCCAGCAAGAAAAGGAACCTGGTGCTGCCACTGCCAGCATGGTCTTTCTGACTCTAGAAAGAATAGATATTTGTACTGTCATGGAAACCTGGCTCTAAAACAGTGACAAAACTTATACCTTACCAGGCTTCTTGGCATACAGCTCGTTAAGGTGGGCTAGTGTAGACAGCCATACTATTGGTGGTGGTTCGTCTGTCTCTAGCTAAAAATATCCTCGCCTTAACATCTGCTGACCAGGACAAATATTCTTGAGCTTCTCCATATACTGGTATCAGTAAACAAGACCTTTTATCACATCATAGCCACCTACAAATTCCTGTCTATGATATCTGTAAATCATGAAACATATCTTAATAAACTAGAGTCCATGTCCAAAAATCCTGAATACCATCTTATTAGGGGACTTTAACTATCCACCATAAATTGAAACACCTACATCTTTACCAATAAAAATGCAGAATTCCCTGGATCAAGCAGTTCTCTTTCTCCCTTAACTGAGCAAAGACATTTGACACAATACTCCACTTGAGTATTATAGACAAACTCACAAATTCAGGCATAAATCCCTGTCTCACTTGATAGATAGCCAAATGACTCACAGATATGACACATGAAGTTAGGGCATAGGAATCCACCTCCACCAAGAGGCCTGCTACTAGTAGTATCCCACATGACTCTTTACTGGGTCCTCTCCTGTTTGGAATATACTTCTCTGAAGTCAAGGCAAATGTAGATGGGCTTTGGCTGACCACATTTGCTGATGACTGCAAGTGGGGTACAATCACTGAATTCCCTAAGGATGCAGATATCCTCCAGGAAGGTCTGACACAGACACATAACTGGTGCCAGAACCATGGCCTAAAACTCAATGCAAAACAAAAATGCATAATTATATCATTTGAAGACAATCACGCCTGCAAATTACAACATTGAGAACACTCCCCTAAGAGTTGACCCAGTGGTAAGGGACTTGGGAATTCAGATGAACCTGCACTTTGATCACTATGCATCCATGGTGGTGAAAAACTCCTTCTGTGTGGTGCATCATATAAGTAAGGGCATGGCATCCAGCTCTGAGGAGATCATAATCCTACAATACGCAGCCCTCATTAGATGAATACTCGAGTACAATGCACTCTTCAGCATGTATCTGCAACAAATTGAGCTGCCACAGGGGTTCTTCACTAAAAGAATACAGGGTGTAAATAATATGTCCTATGCAGACCATCTCAAAGCCCTGTCTCTTTATTTGGTCTCCTACAGACTACTGAAGGGTGATCTATTCTTAACCAACAAGGTATTCTCTGATCCAGCCCTGATGGGTATGCTACACACTCGCAAAACAAACAGCACTAGAATTAGCATCTGTGACATAACAAAAATATGTTGGAGGGATAGGTATGTGTCTCGGAGATTATCCTTCACTGGAATGGACTCCCCATTCATGTAAAACAGAGCTCTTCCCTAAGCCTTTTCAAATGCAGTTTGGACCTGTGGATGGAAAATAGCAAATTTACCCCTGGCCTTTCCTCCTGTGGTACTTAAAAACTGGGGCAGTTTGTAGATTCCCTTAGGAATATAACAAAATCATTCTAGCCTGCGGACACTGATAATTGTGAAAACTGGAGCATGAATGGCTAAGTTGAAAAAGTAGGTGTGTAACCTCCTATAGTCTTGTGGTCCTATGCTGTACCCCAGTGCTGTATTTTAGGACAACTTCTATTTGGTATATACTTCTCTGGTCAGACAAAAAGAAAATAGGACCAGCATACAAGGCACCTTAAAAATAAGTGAAAACACTGAAGAAGGCTTTGTTAAATATTTGCCGAAATTGGTCTGTTTTTTAAGAATCTCAATCAATAAATTTATTTTTAAGGTGCCTTGTATGCTGGTCCTATTTTCTTTTTGTCTGAATACTTTGCTCTTTGGGACCCTGCAGCTCCCTCACTCGCAGAGGTTGTACTATTTGGAATATACTTCTCTGGTGCCAAATCTGACATGCTATAGGCCTCTGGCTAACCAAATTCACAGATGGCTGCACGTTTGGACCCATCATCAACTCCCCTGAAGATACTTCATATCCTCCAAGAGGGCCTAACTTGTACAAAACCATGGTGCCAGGATCATGGTCTAAAGTTGAATGCCAAGAATGTGGCATTTTACAGTTTAGAAATAAGAACTCTTACACACCTACCATATAAATGATTCCTTCCTACTTATGACAAATACTGTCCTTACAGGCCTAAGCACCTTAATGGATAATGAACTCCCCTTTGACCACCACATATCCTCTATCATTAAAAATGCCTTGCACCTTGCATAGCTGATTGTTAGGGGTAGCACATATTGATCAAAAGAGATCATCATTCCCTGATATTCTTCCTTCATCAGGCCAATATTAGACTGCAATGCATCCTTCAGTACTTACCTATCCCTGTACCTCACCCAACTTGAGAAACAAAAAACATAATTTCTTTACTAAAATGTTATATCATCTAAAATAACTGACTGTCTCTTCTCTCTGCCCTACAGACTGTTATGGGATAACCTGTGCATATCCTAGAAAGCTGTAAATAACCCATCCCTGCTCAATGTACTACATAGCTGTAAAACTTGTAGTAACACAAATAGAAAATCAAGGGATCTAAACTAGATATCCCTCTTAAAGAATGCCTCCGCTCTGGAACAAGTGCCCTCTATATGTAAAATAAAGCATGTCCCTCCCTGTCTTCAAATGTAACTTAGACAAATCGATGGGAAATCATACATTTACCTCAGGCTTACATACCTTATCCTTTATTGACAGGGGAAGAAACTAGTTGGGTATACAAGTGTGATTACAGTGGCTATGCTTGCAAAGGCTTTCCTGGTCTATTTTCTAGTAACAACCAATGAGCCTATAGCTTTTATCTTTGAGAGATAGAGAGACACAGTCAGACAGACGTGGAGCCAGACCAGCTGTGGTATAAGCAATTTCAGACTAAAGTACATTGCATTGCCTATGCATTTTTTATCTATGTTCTTTCTAATTGTTCAAGTACTTTTAAATTCTAAGGTATTCACTGGAATTCAGAAAGGCTTACCATGGGCAAGAAACCTTATCTTGACCATTTTCCCATCCACATTAAGTCTTTGTGATTTATAGATTGCCCTACTTTGGAGGTTTTCCTCTCATAGATGACTCATCATGGAAGGAGGTTCCAATGGCTGAGTTGCATGCTAATATGATAATTCAGAGGAGTGGCTGATGCTGATTAGGCATGTGGTCTCCACAGGATATGCCTGCAACTTCAGATATATCCTACCACGTGATTCAGAGAATTGCTTGGTTGTATAAATTACCACTGTTGAAAGAAAAAATTAACACCATCAAAAGACAGTGGTCACCTATTCAGTCCTATGGAAGCAGTCATGGTGCTACATTCAAGGAGGGAGTGAGGGTGGGGGTTGTTAGTGTGAGTGTATGCGTAGGGATATAGGTGTGTGTGTGTGTGTGTGTGTGTGTGTGTGTGTGTGTGTGTGTGTGTGTGTGTGTGTCTGTCTGTCTTTCTGTAGGTGCATGAATGAAGCATGATTGTGTGTGTGTGTGTGTGTGTGTGTGTGTGTGTGCGTGTGCGCGCGTGTGTGTGCGTGTGCGCGCGTGTGTGTGCATGTGTGTGCACGTGTGTGTGCGCGTGTGTGTGCGTGTGTGTATGTGTGTGTGTTTGTATGCATGTGTGCTCACTTGCTAGTGTGTGTATGTGTGTGCACTTGTGTGTCTGTATGCATTCATATGTGTATGGCATTGATGCTTTCAGCTGGTGCTGATTTTGTTGAATGTCAAAGATTTTTCCTCCTATTTTGATGTGTTTCTTGTAAAGCTTTTGTTTTCTTTTTTAGGCAAATCGTTGAGGACTGCAGTCATGAAGTAATAATAGATATTTAACTTTCTGACAACAGCATTCAGGAGAAAAACAGACTGAAAGCATTTTATTCTAGCAAGTTTCTTTAAGTATAAAAAGTTTGGTCCCTTTTATTTTCTACTTGATTCTTGTGGGTCGCACACTGTATTCTGACAGCAGTGAGCTCAGAAGATACATTCCTGTGTAGCAGTTATTTATGTGTTTGCTCATTTATCTGATCACAATCAAAAGTTCTGAGGCATACAGTCATAGTCATACCAGTGTCTCCAATTTTTTTTTTGTGTGTGTGTGTGTGTGTGTGTGTGTGTGTGTGTGTGTGTGTGTGTGTGTGTGTGTGTGTGTGTGTGTGTGTGTGTATGTGTGTGTGTAGTATATGTATGTACATGTGAGGGGCATAGATACTTTCGTCTGGACCTAAGTTCATAGAATGCCTCTGATTTTGTCTCATATTTTGGTCTGTTCCTTACAACATTTGTGTATTTTTTTTTTTGGTACTTGAGGAGTGAATCCCCTTGAGTTTCAGACTTAATAGCTTTCAGAAACAAATGTGTTAATATAAAGCCTGTTGTATTGCAACTTTCTAAGTATAAAAGGGCCACATTGATCCCTGATTTTGGTTCATTGTCTCCCATTACTTTTTAGCTTTCTCCTAGGTAAACACAAATAATCAACACTGCTCTCATTTGTTCATGTTAAGCAGTAATTATTCTGGGTTTGCAGAACTAGTATAGATTTGTGTGAAGCCAGTGAGCATCCTTTACTATAGTAATTTTAAGTGGCTGTAGTTGATGAGTCATAGAGGTGTCTGTGTTGCAAATGTCTTTGTATGGGTGTGTGAGATTGAAGGTATCGAAATGTAACAAGCTGGCCATGTTTATTTTTCCCCTTTTCATCACTGCTTTCACCACTGCACACAATAACTGATTGTCTGTGGTGGTCTGGGCAGGGTATGTATGATAGCAACTGATCACTAGCACAGTGGTGCAACACGTAGTGTGACCATTTCACAGTGCTGGGTTCACTGTTCAGGTTTTTGGCTGTGATTCTTTTTCTGTGGAGTATATATGTGCTCCTTGTCTTTGCAGCTTTTAGTGTGGTGTTCTGGACCCTCCCCCCAACGTAGACCCTGTGCTGTAAAATGTATGCCTATGGCCATTTCTGCTTTTACTTTCATCCCAGTCTAATACCAGAGAGGCATTCAGAAGGTAAATATATTAGAATGATGGGGAGGTAAGCACTCTTCCAAGATAGGATTTATATCTCCTTGCAAGCATTTGCCATCATAGTTTATTGGGAACTACTGTATTTTGTTAGCTTTGAACATTAAGCTTTAAGCAGAACTTAGTTTTTTTTTAAAGAAAAAAAATAAAACTGAATTTCTTTCCCTGCTCATGATTCTTGCTCAGGCCATCATCGAATCAAAAGGCTACAAAAACATCTAAGATATACCTCAGACAATCTACAATTCTTTGACTTCAAGGGGGCCTCAGGCCCCTGACATAATTCACTTACTTCCCTCACACTTATTACAATGTAGTTTTAGCTAGTTAGGGTGTGTTAAGCGGATGGAGGAAAAAGCTAAAAAAATAAGAGTGTGTGTGAAAAAAACAAGAAAACAAGTAATCTCTCTGGATGCTTTTGGACCAGGATGGTGGGGAAACAAGGGAGAGGCAGTGAGGAGGTAAAGGAAGGTCCATTGTGCAATAGGGGGACCATGGAGTCTTTTACCTTGGGGTTCATATTCCTTAAGGTTAGCCTTGTTGATTGCAGTCAGACAGCTGAGGTAAATATAGTCAATAAAGTGGCCATAAAGAATGGATGCATAGGCAGTCTGTAGGATATAAATTAGTGACTCTGTCTGTTGCTTAGGTATAGGTAATGCTCAAGGTCATACACTTGTCATAATAGAGCCCCACCCAATTCCAATAACCCCCTTCCATTAAGCAGCTTCCTACAACCCCCTTCACTTTGATATCATCAGCCACTACTATCCTAGAATGTTGACAGTCCAATGTGTATCATTCATTTTCCAAGTTCATTATCTAATGAACTTCAACTTATACCCTCCCCTTTTAAAAAATGGAACACCTTGCTGAAATGTGCAGGTAGACTTGCTTTCAGTACATTAGGTAACTGCAACCACTCTCAGGTACTACTAACTAACTCAAGTTAAAGTTTCCTGCAACAGCCTGAAAAGCTGGTGAGCCTTGCATTTTCTTCCTATAATTCAAATATTAATATTCCATTTAAACTGATCATTATATGCTGATATATTTGTGTTCTTCTTCTTGTTTATCAATGCCCTATGGTCAAGGTCATGGCTAAGAATAGTTCTTAGACCAGTTCATTTAGCTAGTTAACAAACTGAATAAATAAATACATAAATAAATAAACAAGCACGCAAACTTGCATGACGCCATTTCTATCCTCAAGCAAAATTTGAAATTTGCTTGATTCAATGAACTACTCCATAACATTTTCTTACAGAAGCTTTAAAACACAAAGAAAGAATTGACAGTTGGGCGTTCTGTCATACGCAGCACAGATTTTAGACATATCAAGTGTGGAAATGCCAGAGACTGAGAAAAATATGAATAAACAGTCCACATGTGAGAGATGAAAAAGAAATTCCATCTGCAAATAATAGCCTCTTTCTTGTGATGAGAATGAAACACACAACATATCCATATATGTCTTTCCTGGGAAGTACAGCACATAATACATGTATTGATAGAGTTTTACCTGGTAAGAGAACCACATTCAGTTGAAAATGAAAATGAAGTGAAAATGTTTTTCATGGAGCTCAAGTCCCATCCATCCACATAGAGGAATTGTGCTCTTTCAACTTCATAATTTTAATATAAAACAGATATTTGTTAACTGCATCCCAGAGTCCTTGCCAGCACTGTTTCATCAGATATGCTCAGAAATTTCTGTTGAAACAGCAGCATATAATGAATGCATGTATAGCCGAGCCAGAATACAAATGATGTCACATGATGAATACTGGGATAGTGTACCCAACCTTCAATGAAGGCACACCCATTCAACGCATGTCTTTCGAACGCCCACTCGACCGTGGGGAAGACATGCAGACTCCACACAGAAGGCTGAATACACGATATCCTCCTGCAAGGACTGGCAGCTCCTACTTTTCATCTGTACTGTTTTGGTTCGTGGGGGGGGGGGGGTTGCATGTTTATGTATACTTAAACTTCTTCTTGGCAAGGCTGCACTACATAACATGTATGTGAATGCTATTACACTTGGACAGGTATTTTAAATAATTTATGTGTGTTCAGCCTGTTATCTGAATGTTTGTTTTTGTCTTTCAGCTTTTCACGGTTAGGGGTCGCCACAGCGGAACTCCGGTCCGCTAATGATTGGCAGTAGATTTTCATGTGCTGGCTTGCTGGGCCTAACGCACAACCTTCAACGAAGGAACGCCCATTCACGCATGTCGACACACAGAAGACACTCTAACTGAGAATCAAACGGGCAACATCTAACTGTGAGGCGACAAAGCTACCGCAGCACCATCACCGCGGTCAGCCTGTTATCTGAATAGTGTTATCAAATCTAATCTGCAGTAAGGGTCTTAACAAAAAAAAAAAAATAGCCCAAATTTGAGTCTGTCCTGAAACTTGAGCATCTCTCTCTGTATGTATGTATGTATATATATATATATATATATATATATATATATATATATATATATATATATATATATATATATATATATATATTTATATGTGTGGGATCCATACAGATACGCAAAGACAAAATCACCAAAACTAATTTTGGTTTGGCATACTTGCGTGAATATGCTTTTCACCGAAGAACCACTTTTGCGTAAGTATGCCTGTTTGCGAGACCGCGCTATGGTGTGGATAAGGGAAAATTCCCTTTTCCTCACCGTAGTGCAGTCAGTGAGAATATTAAAGTAGGCGGGTGCAGGGAAGCCCCCATGCATAAATGTAGATTTCTTTCTTTCTTTTTTTCTTTTAACATATATTAACGAAAGAGATTTTTCAGTGAAAGAGCTTTCGTTAATATATGATCAGTGATTATGGATTCGGGACTTTGCACATTCGTGCATAAGTCCTAGATCTATATATATATATATATATATATATATATATATATATATATATATATATATATTATGTGTGTGCGTGTATGTATGTGTAATATATATATATATATATATATATATATATATATATATATATATATATATGTATATAGAGAGAGAGAGAGAGAGAGAGAGAGAGAGCTATATCTATGTGTGATTACAGAGGCATGGTTTCAGAGCAATGAAAGTGCTCTCTCTATTTCTAGATATAGTGCTTATCATGTTATCAGACCCAGTGCCATTTGTGTGGGATATTTGTCAAGGATATTATAACCTCACAACATATTCCTTGAGATACCACATTTTAACTCCTAGAAGTCCAAATCATCATAAGCAAGGGTAATTACTGCTTTATAACTATTTATAGAATATCCACTGTATCCCCTTCTGATCACAATAGTTATCTTAACAAATTATCTGAAATCTCCAGTAAATTCAACACCTATCTCCTGAGGGACTTCAACACTCTCAGTCAGTAAACTGGCTGACCTACACTGCCAATGGTTAGCATGCCTGATGCTCCCTTGACATAAAAATCGCAATAAGTGGGATATGGCTACCTCACCACTCAATTTATTGCAAAATACCATACACAATGAATATACATTAAGCACTCTTGTCCCAAAAATGGGAACTCATCAGAATGTTAAAATCAAGTTAAAACAATGTTTTTAAAATCTTTCATTATTACTTAATACCTTTACTCCAAGAGAAAAGAATCTCATGAACCAAAGTTTTAAAGTACCTACACCACTTAAAACCAAATTTACTAACGCAATTGCATAATTATTAATTCTAAAAACATACAATTTCCTAAATCACCCTAAGTGTAAATTCACGTGTAACAAATTCTTACCAAGAGTATTCATAATCGATATTTTTTTAACTTAAGAAGCCAGGAAACTGATATAATGTCATTCAACCCCAGGAAATTCCCTGCATTGAGAAAAAAGCTGCCACCACAATTCCCTCTTTTCAAAAATCAACCCCCAGGGGCCTGCTCTGGGATTTTTGTCCAGCTTTTCCAATACAAAAATTTAAACTTATGACCTGGATAAATGGATATTTGCCTAAATAGGGTGCTTGTGCTTTTTTGTTTACCAGTGTCATAAAAATGTCCATATCTGCGTTCTTTCAATTTCCTTTCAGTTTTAGCAATGTAAAATCCAGCACACTGAGAGCATTGGGCTAAATATAACAATATTACATTTATATAAAAGTAATCAAACCATATTAACAAGTTCACATTCACAAGCATTATAGGATATATCACAATATATGTGATGTATAATCTAAGCAATATTACATAAAATATTTAATTCCTGTCTTCTCTTAGACCTCATTTCTCCTCTAAAACATTTTTCTGCATGCATTGTTCCCACAATTTCCATTTTTTCTGTGTAATTTACTCATAGCTTTTCTAAAGATCCAACTTCCTGCTATAATATTCACTACTTCAAGTATATTTGGTTTAGACACTGATTTTGATTTTCCTGCAATTGCTTTTTTAGCAGCCACCAGAACTAAACTTAACAAGGCCTTACTATGTCTAGGCAATTCAGATCCTGTATCCTAGCTCAGAAAAATCCTTTCCCTAGCTACACCACTTGCACACCCGGTATTCCCCCTGCAGGGGACTTTCAAAGTTTGTCGAAGCATTGCACTCCCAAAACATATGTTCACAGTTACCGCTTTCTTCCTCATCACACCTCCATCCTTTGTAATCTACCTGAAGAAAACTTATTTGCAGTCTACTTGGGATATAAAAAGTATCTATGCAAACACTTCAAGGCAAAAATCCTAAATCTTCTTCTAGATTTTGTTACATATTTGGGAGTCATACATATGTCCTACCATTGTTTCTTTATGAATTGCATATGTAAACTCTCTTCCCAATCTTTTTTGACCTCTTCTGATTGATTTCTAAAGTTATTGTTCAATATTATATATGCCCCACTAATTATCCCTTTTTTAACAGCAGCTTCTGTTCTAGATTCAGTCAAAGTTCAACCAGTACAGGTCTTTCATTTGTGATTCCCCTATCCCTTTCTCTTTCTGAGTATTCTGATATCAGTCCCTGACAGGAAAGGCATTCATTAGCCTGCAATCCAAATGTCTTCTTGGTCTCTTCCCATTCTATTACCTTTCCTTTTCTAATTATTTGTTCCCAATATCTTGGTTGCTTTGCCAGCTTCCTCCAGTAGATTCCAGCCCCCTGTTGCCTATTTTGTGTACCCCTAATTGCAACCAGCCCTATCAGCAGAATTTTCTTTCTCCATTCCTCTGCTGGCTTAGTTCTTAATATACTTTCTGTAACTTTATGAACATAATATTCTGTATAACTGTTGTTATTCTCCTTAAGGATCTGCATCCAAAATCCCATTCTCTACTTATTAATTGCATTACCTCCTGCTTAGTCACCATCCCTTTCCACTGTAAAATATAGCTTTCTGTCTGTGTTATGTTTAAAAACCTTAACTGTGTAGCTCTGAAATATCCCTTGAAATCAGATAACCCTAAACTTCTTTACTCTGTTGTTGAGGATCAGCTTATCCCACTTGACTTTTGCCTTCTTCCCCTCTCAAATAAAATCCTTGAACTCTTTATTAATTATTGGGTGGGAGGTTAGCATAATGGTTAAGGTGTTTGCCTTACAGACACAAGGTGCAGGGTTTGATTCTCACATGGGATACTTGGCTAGGATTAGAATGGCCCAAAAGTGCAGTTAGCCTAGTACTAATCTATGAACCAATGAACCTATCGCTCTCCACAGCTTCTCCTCTTGGTTGATAAAAATATGCTTGACCTGTGTATAAAACTAAAGGTACTAAAACATTTGTATTGTTTTTGTCTTGCTATCTATATCCATAGGAAAGAGCTTCCAGTTTCTCAGTTTTTTCATTATCTTTTGTTTAGTCTCTTCCCACATATTCTAGGCTGGCATAACTGAATGTTTCCATTGTCCTAGTCATAAAATCTAAGCTTACTCTGACAAATGCTTTCTCTCCATCAATATTAACCCATAACAGTAGTATTGCCTTATATTCTGCTTACCTCTAGATCATTATTGTTTTAGTAACATTGTCAAATGTTTCCTTCCCTCCACTAAACCCATCGGTATATATCTATCAATTTTGAAATCACCTTTCCATTCTTTTAATCATTATAAGCACAAACACTTTATAATCATAGTTTAGAATTGAGCCTATGTGAAGCTGGATCAGATGAGTCTTTACCATATTTAGGTATTACAGCCACCAGATATTTTTTCCAGGATGTTGGTGCCTCACCTTCTTTTAAAATACTGTTGAAAAAGCTTCTAGATTTTTATTACTTTCTTCTTTCCTAACGTCCAAACTTCCACTGGAATACCATTTGTTCCTGGAGAATTTTCTGTAGATTGGTTACACATCTTCATGTTTATCTCATCTCCTCCTATCTTAACTGTTAGGTGTTGAGCCTCATCTACCTCCAGCCTTGGCATATTTAAGTCTTCCATAAATATTTCAATTTGTGACAAAAAAACAGAATAATGACTGTAAATTGAGCAACTGATAGCAGGCTCAGTCACTGTCATCCATATATGGGTGATGATGCTAGCAACTATAGCTACACTGGTTGACTGTGAACACTGCAAATGGCTGATGAATAATAAAATGGTCACTGTAATGCATTTCATCTTTGCTTCATGCAAACAGTCTTCACAGTAATGTATTTTATTTTGTTTCAAACAGTACACTTGAGCTCTGCAAAGTCAGAATAATGACTGTTTAACTTCAGCAATTTATGATAAGGTCAGTTATTTTCATCCACAGAGAACCCTACATCCACCAATTAAAGCCACATTTGTTGACTGAGTACATCACATCTTTAGATGGTATACATTGTTTTCTTGCCATTTTCAGCACATTTGGTTTTGATCTTCTTAATAGCAATGATAGCATATTTTCTTGATGGGATCCTTTATGTGGTCAGATTAAAATTCTTTGTAGGCATTTAGCAATGTCTTTCTTCTTTCATTGTAGAGGATATGTTTGTGGGTAGACCATCAAGGTTGTTTATTTTTAAATTTCCCATTATATTTTATCATGTTAAGAACTGCATTGTCTATTCATTTAGTAAATGTAGATATATTCTGAAGCATAGATGCAACCAAGGCTGCATGGTGGTGGCAGAATTGCTAGAGAATTTTGAAAGTTCATCATAGAGCTTTAAGATATTTACTTTTTAAAGTCCTTAAACTCAGATGTATTCACTAAGAAGGTGTTTGCAGTTTTTGACAGAGAAGACCACTGCTTTGTGTTCAGATCTGACTGCAAATATAGATATAGATAAAATTGGTGGGGTGCAGAAAGAAGCCTTGTTTATTTGGATGAGATCCTATATTAGAACCACAGGTAAATAAACTGATAGGGATCTTGCATTTACTATGTCAAGGAACCTTTGTCATGGTGAAAATTAGTGGTAGCTGTACATAATTTATATCTACCACCGAAACACCATCATAGAAGTATTGTGATTTATAGCCTATTTGGCTAGTACATTTAGAAATTGTCCATTATCATTATGGAACATGGAATACGATGCATAGCAGGCCATGAAGTGGTGATCTATATTACTTACATTGATTTCTGTTAAGAGACTTAACAGAGAATCTGGAAACAATAGGGTTTTTGAAAATACAGATACTTCTTTTTTCAGTCTGACATCTTTATATATTAAATTTCCTCTTTCTTTTTTCGACTGCCACATTTATTCCACTGAGTCTCCCTACTGTTCCCTATCTACTTAGTATTGATATAACTTACAAAGATGTTTATCAGTGTATTTTTTATAACAGCTTTATTAAAAGTCATAACAATACACTTGCACAACAATCATAACTGTATATTGCAAGAAAAAAGAACATTATATTGCATAATACATATCAAAATAAATATGTAATAAGAAACAACATTTATAACTATGTACAAGGAGAGGTCCCATAAGGAAAAAAGGGTGGGAAAAGAAAGGAGAGGAGCTGATTCTTGACAAAAATGTATACACGCTAACAAAAGGTATTAAATAAAAAAATAGAAATAAAAAAATTACTTCTTTACACAGTAGGATTCAATGTTATCAGTGTAATAAACATTCCAAAATGTACATCTCCAATCCAAACTTGATTTTGTAAGTTATAATAAATTAGTCTGTTTTTCTAGTCTATCCCCGGGATTCAGCAAGCTCTGGACGGTGTGCAGGAATAGTGCCAGAGCTGCTGGAGGCGATATGGCTGTCGAGAGATCCAGGAACAAGTTCCCGGCACGAGCGCTCCTACACTATTCCTGCATGGACACAGCTCCTGTATGCTAATTACCACATTTGCAGGTGAAAACATTGCAAATGAGGTGAATTAGTGATCCAGGAAGCAGGCAGCCATCCATGCAGGAGTAGTGTAACCTGCAGAAATATATTTGGCTAGTAACCGATTACATTTCTGCAAACTACAAAACGGAGCCATGACAGCTCCAAATAAAGGGTGTATATAATGTGAAAAGCATGCCAATGGCCAAATATATGGCCATTGGCATGGAAAATTGTTTCAAAATAAAAAATAACTTTTATTTTTTTTGGCAAATTTTGGCCGTTTAAGGGTAGGGCAGTGGCACACAAACGGATCGGCCCAAAAATAAAAACAAAACCTTGAAAAAAGATTTTTAGGCAATATCACAATTTTGCCATTATAGTCAATGGCAGGCAGAAGACAACAAGGCCACTGAATAATGGTTGCTAAGGGGGAGGCTCATTGTTAGACTTGTAACTAGGCATTAGCAGTCAGTTGTATGCAAATGAGCGGAATGATACTGAATCACAGATTTCCCTTCATTGCTAGCCAGCACCCAACCGTATAGGTGCAGGAAAACCATAGTGCAAGCCTAAGAGTTAGCTGACATCATAGAGGGGTTTGTCAGGCATACTGTAAGCTTATTGGAGCTCTGTGGCTCAGGTTTGCCCTTAGCTTAGCAGAGCTAAGGAAGGGTGTGTGTCTGAAATTGCCTAGAAGTGTTTACATTTCCTAAATGGGTGTGTGCATCGTGCACCAGATTTTAAACAAAAAAAAAATAATTAAACCAGAAAATAGCAGCTCCGTTCACATCTGAGCACTGGGTTTGTGCGGCGTGCCTCTGGGCTTAAACTGGAAGGCAATGGGAAGGGAAAACAGCAGTAGGAAGGTAATCAAGGAGAACTAGCATAGCTGTCAGATTAAATGTATCATAATCTTCCAATTACACAGGCAGCAGCCCAGCCCAGCCGAGCACACTATAAACTATGCAAACACCTTTCCCTCTGTTTTTTTCCCACAAACTCTACACCACCGGTGTACACAAATGGAGACATTTTACCTAACAAAAGCAACAAAATGATAGGGGCTGCTTTTGCTCTCATAAATCAACAAGTGGAAGAGGCTGAGGGTGGTGAGAGTAACAATGCTGATGACCAACCCAGTGAAGAGAAGAGTGTACAGACCCAGGGTAACCTACCAGGGGATACATGAGCTGGAGATAGTGGAGCATTATAGGGTGGACAGGGTCCTCCTACAGCAAATTGTTGAGCTGTGCCAGCCACGCCTCACACACAGAACCAACAGAGGGGAACCCATCTCAATGGATACCAAGGTATGTGTAGGCTTAGGAATACTAGCCACAGGTACCTTCCAAAGGCTAACTGAGGATATCATGGGGATCTCATATTTCACAGGCATCACCATCCAAGGTACTCCACCAGTTTCTGGATGCCATGTCAGCACATGCCGGTGAGCACATATATTTCCTCAAAACCCATGAAGCATTGACCAGCAATATGTATCTCTTCCACCAAATAGCAGAATACCCTGAGGTAGTGGGTACTATAGACTGCATGCACATACACATCAAAGCACCACCTAGTGAGTGGGTAGAGTCTACATAAACTGCAAGGCTTTCCCTCCATCAACTGCCAGGTCGTGTGCGATGCCCAGGGCATTATAATGAACGTGTGTGCTGGCAGGCCTGGAAGCTATCACGACTCCCACATCTAGCATATGATGCAGGTGTACCATAGATTTGCCAGTGGGGACATCCCATATGGCCACCTAGTGGGGGATGCTGGTTACACACTGGAGCCGTGGCTGATGACACCCATCAGAAATGCACACACACACCCGAACAAGAACTCCATAATGAGGCACACGCACAGACCAGAATTATAATAGAGCATGTGTTTGGGATGCTCAAGTCATGGTTCCTGTGCCTGGACATATCCAGTGGAGCCTTGCAGTACTCACCAGCTACATGTACCCAAATTGTCATTGTATGTGCCATGCTATACAGTATGATCCTGTGGAAACAACTAAAACAGGAACAGCATGGGGCAGGGCCACACAGCCCCCATCATTGCCATAGCCAGCACAGGCACAGAGTGACTTGGAGGAGGAACAACTTAGCCTGCCCCTGTAGGCAGAAGGAGGTGTGCCCAGTATGCCCTGGCCTTGGCAAAGAGGCAATGCATAGCACATACACTGACACGGTAGGAACCCATGGAATGACACCTCTCTTTGACTCACACATACAGTAAAAGGGATGCCAAACATGACACTACCTGTGCTTAACCATATATAGGGAGTGTAAAATGGGCATCCACCATAGTCAGCCCTCCAGCACCATCCTCAATACTGTCACAGCCACAAGGTAAGTCACTCTCACTATCAATTGCTGAATGTAGTAGTATGTTCTGCTACCTGTATCTATGGTATGGATGTAAGCATGTAAGGGAATCGGGTGGCTGAATGGGATGGAAGCAGATAGTAAAACGCCTATATGGGCAGCATGAAATCCTTAACAAATACTGGTGTCAACATAGTAGGCAGTACTAGACAAGGTGATAAAACCCACTGCAGGACATGTGGTGGGCCAAATGTGTGTCTGTAGGACACACACATGCATGTCAGTGAGGCTCACATACCCAACAACAGTTTCAGCCAGCAGGACAGGTGTAGACAGACACAAAGAAAGGCTGTGCTAAGGCCTCTGATTGATGGCTATAGAGAATAGCCCCCCTCTAGACCTACACAGACAGAATACAACAGGTCAGGCAGTGGGATGTTAGTTCTGAAGGGTAAGAAGTCTGAAACTGAAATGTGGGTCAATAAAACCTAAGCCCTGCAGTGCACTGATATGCCTCTAGTCTGCATGATAGGTCAGAATACAGAATGAAATGGAAGCCAGCACTGTACCTGAAATACCAGTACAGTCATAGCAAATGTTTACAGTTGTCAGGTGTGCCCCCCCAAAATCCTGTGTAGAAATTTAGTAACATGTATGTGTGGGTATAATAACAGTGGAGCACAGATTACCTGAGCTGGCCAAAGTAGCAGGATAGATTGTTGCATGTGTACAATATGCAGGGCTCTGTGTGTTAGGTTGTTGTGTGTTGTATATTGTGTGAAAGTGGTCACCATGTAGGCATGGATTGTTGGGTCCCAGTGGCCAATGGCCAGTACTGTTGATGACAGGACCAAATTCTCACAACTGCAGTGCCAAACACAATGCATCCCAGCAAGACACAATCCAGCAGTAATCCATACTAATTGTTCAGATGTAATAGCTGTCACCATCTGAAAGATGGACATGGCATGAATGTGGGCCCAGACATACAAACAATACACAGGTGGAAGTACCCTAGACAGAGAGTGTATAAAATGTTACTGTCAAATGGACACACCTATGGAACTGTACGCACAGGTTAGCAGCACATTAGTTGGCTGTTAGTGTGGAATACTGATGTAGTCTGTCCAAACACTGGCAGACCACAAAATGCACAGGCATGAAGTACTGAGAAACTGTTGATGTCTCTGCACAAGCCAGCATAAGTGGAATGCCCCACATATATCTGTGAGTCAGCTGCAAGTAGCTTCCATAGCACACATGCACTCAGCTAACCCACCATCAGCCACAGGTACCTCACAGGTCATATCCCTGCTGTTGGGAATGAGTACAATATGACCCCAACCTCTGTATGGGAATAGCCACAGAATGCAGCATGATGAAGAGGTGTCCCATGCAGGTGTGTCCCTAGCTGTAAGCAGCACACTGCCAGCATACACACTAATGGATCAATAAGGACAAATACTATTGACATTAACATACCCTGTCACCCCAGGGGAATACAGTGGCTTGCAGCCTGGGACTGTAGGAGTGACACAATGCACTGGCTTGCTACAGATGGCCTGCATCACTACCAAATGCCCTGCAGTCCCCTGTCAAAGGCCTGTGTCTCACCTGTACTGCCACTATATGCTATCTCATGAACTCCCAAATAACAACATAACACAGTCCACAGAACACAAATACAAGGCCATGTCAACAAATCCCATTAGCATGTCCACCATGTCCTACTGCATGAACTGTGGACCAACCCCTAAATACTTCTGGGATGAAGTGATAACTATAGGGATACTTATCAGATATTGTTTGCACAATGTTCGGAAGATGATAGAATAATAGAATGGGGGGGGTAGAAGCATGGACGGCATGAAGTGTGTGAAGTCTGAAACTCAGATGTGTGCACATACTATCTCTGTCTGCAAACACAGGAATGGGTGGCTACAAACCTGCTTGTAAACCACAACGTGAAAGGGTAATGACCAGAAATATGAGCCCTGCCTCTGGGTAACCTGTGTGAATCTGTACAGCTGTGAGGTATGACCACAGCAGGATATGGCCATTCTGACATGTCAATAGATCTACAAGCATGAGATCCTCAGCCACCACAGTACCAAGTTTCTGAACCATTTACAGACTCATCAGCAAGTGTCTGTAGCTCCCTCTCCAGAATGGCATGATTGTGCAAGAATATGTAGGCTGCAGAACACAATATTGGACGCAGTTTCATTCATCTTGTGTTCCCAAGAAAATTACTGCAAGCAAATACGTATACCTGTCAGTAGTTGATGACATAAAACATCACAGTGTAAAACAATACATATGTCTGAATATCTCTGCTAACACCAAAACCATGTAGCAGAAGCAGCACAGACACAATTTGTTACAGTATCCCACTATCCTTTGCCCATTGTGACCCCATATTGTCAACCGATCTACAGACATCCTGCAGAAACAAGTTGCTGGCTGTAGGTGTAGAACACAAATGCCTGCACTGGAGTACAGCCTACCTGGAATGGATTAACACATTCAGTACAGAAGGCCATACTGGGCATGCACCCACACTTACTGAAATGAAGCCCATGTCGGGCAACAACAGTGGACTATACATATCTGTCAGTCACAGATATCTGTGCACACACGCCACATTACACACCAGTCATGCTTTGACACACATCAGATAGGAATCCACACATATATCCAGGAACAACACACTATAATAGGCCAAACATACACATACATAGATGTATGGAAGAGAGTGACAGACAGTGACAAAGAGCTTCCCATTATGAGCCCTGTCCCACCCAGCACACATCCAACTGGCCAATACCACATGATGTGCAAATGTCTATCCCTGTAGACATTTACTTCTGGTAGCCCTATGCACCATAGTGTCTGTGGTGCTTGTGATAACTGTGTAACATAACTGTACAAGTAATTATTCGTCTAGCAGTTGTATTCACGGTCCTGTCAAATGTAAACCTATGTGTGACTGAGTATTGCGTGTGTGCTTCCAGATGAATGGTTTATGGCCCATTCACACACACTTCACTCCCCATTACCCTACTTTGGCAAGCCTGCTGATGTCATTCACCTTGAAATACACCTTTGGAGGAGGGCTAGGCCTATAAGCTCTGCGGCATGTGCTATAACTGCGTAATGCTATAGTGTGATGTACTAGTTAGGTAGGAGTTATAATCTCTGACATGGCCAGTGTGAGACTCTGTGTGTTTGTTTGCATGTGTGTGAAGGGATCAATGCTTTTGAGGCCAGTTACAGTCACTACACTTTACATTGCCCTACTTTGGCAGGCCTTTTGAAATACACCTTTGTTGAAGGACTAACCCTATGAGCTCCGTGGTGTGTGCTATAACTGCATAATGCTATAGTGTGATATACTTGTTAGGTAGGAGTTCTAATCCCAGATGTGGCAACTGTGGTACTGTGTGTGTGTGTGTGTGTGTGTGTGTGTGTGTGTGTGTGTGTGTGTGTGTGTGTGTGTGTGTGTGTGTAGGGATCAATGCTTTTGAGGCCAGTAACAGTCACTACACATTCCATTGCCCTACTTTGGCAAACCTGTGGGGAAGGGTTTGCCCTATACCTCCATGGCACGTGTGATAAGTGCAGTACACTGTAGTAGCAATACATAGCTAGGTAGGGGTTTGAATATCCATACTGTCAAATGTGTGTGTGTGTGTGTGTGTGTGTGTGTGTGTGTGTGTGTGTGTGTGTGTGTGTTTGTCATCAATATCTTGTGTAGAAATAGCTATGATTGTGTACTAACAGGTCTTATTGTAGGGCAGGTTTTGCAAATTTCTTATATTGAGGGCCTACTATATGTCACAATGTCCACCTTACAAGGATAAGTGATGTCAAGCAGCAGATAGACTGGTCTAGATAATCCATACCCTTACATGTGACATTATGGATTGGGGAACAATATAGGCAACCCTTGTATTACCCAGAGAACACTCTCCACTCATGTCTCATACACAAACACACTTGGCTAGGCAACAACCACTATATTGGTAGTTCCCTGCATATTGCCCACAGATAGTAACCACAGTGTGATTGCAGTAGACTACAGAGGACATGGCACCCTGTTCCATCCCTACAATAGGCAAATAATTGCTTACAGTGGTCCTTTGCTATGTTCCCCACTGGACACCTCCAACAACTGTAGAGTCAGAAAATGTAACCCACAAAGGAAATACCACGCCTTATGCACATGCCCTCTATGGACAGATGCCACTAGCACCAGTGAATACCTGTATCATGCTGTCAATGTAAGTGCAGGATCAACCTCAGTTCTATAGCCAGTTCTCACCACATGAGGTTAGGAATGCCACATCAAATGATAACAATCTGTCAACACAACATGCCCCAGACACCCCAGGTACACTTCCACATGTCATAGAACATGCATGTAGGACATGTGCACAGCCCAAACACCATCCGTATTATGGAATATAGAACACATACACAGCAAGCATTGCACAGCACTGGCCACCCACAATAGTAACCCAGATGAGTGGATGGTGAATACAATACCAACCTGTGTGGGCCAATCCATGGACTACACACCTGACCCACACTGCAGCCCATTGTCATGTGGCTTGATGACAATGTATACCATTTGCCTAGCCTTGTACTACCTTCTGGCACAGTCAACTACTGCATACCTGTGAAGCAATGAACCCATGCATGTCAGTACTGGCAAATATGTGTGTGTGTGTGTGTGTGTGTGTGTGTGTGTGTGTGTGTGTGTGTGTGTGTGTGTGTGTGCATGTGTGTGTGGAGATTAATGATTTGGAAGCCATTAACACTCACTACACCTCCCATTGCCCTACTGTAGCACGCCTTCTGATGTCAGTCACCTTGACATACCCTTTGCCCATATATCAGCCTGATAACCTCTGTGGTGCATGCGATACCTGCGTAATACTGTAGTGTAGCAAACTAGTTAGTTAGAAATTCTAATCCTGACTCTGCCAACTGTGATAATGTGTGTAAGTCCCTGAGAGAGTGTGGTTGTGTCTTCCTTGACACCTGCTTTTGTGGACAGGCACATGTACTACACTTACCTTATCCCTCCTTTATCACTGTTGCTGATGTCACTCACCTTCAAAGATACCTTTGGACAGCTCTCCAATATGTAAGCTATGTGGTGCATGCAATAACTGTGTAAAAATGTAATAACAATACATAGTCAGGCAGGGGTTTTAAATCCTGTACTGGTAAGTGTGTAACACAAACATGCTTAGGTCTTACTCTTCTATCCCCTTCCTTTCTTACTTTGCCTCTGTCTGTCTCACTCCCTCTCTGGTGGATGTGGAAAAGTGCACATGCTTTGTTTAGGCAGCAGCTTGTGTTTTGCAAGTGATGCTCATGATCAGCTGATGGTCTGTGCATGAATTGCAATCCCCCACTAGCTGATTGCATGTGGAACAGCTGTGGTATAATTCCCATAGCCAATTGCATGGAAACACACTCCTATAACTAGGAACATCATGTGGATGTTGGCCCTTTTCATTCACTGTGACCAGGACTTCATGTCCGTATTTGACAAACAGCATCACAGAGAGATATACCTCTTACAATATACACTGTGGAGACAGGCCAACAAACAGAAGGGAGATGTTCCAGACATGAGGACAGAATGTAAGTCTTGTTCTTCTGCATTTGAAGTAATGTTGATTTAGCAGGGTTTGTGTGGATATGGCTGGTCTACATGATTTAATATCTGTCATGACAGTTATATGGTTGAGGAAATTCTCACCCGTAGGTAGGGCTATCTGTAGACTGGCCAGTGTTTGGAGTCTTACATGTGTTGTGTTACTCACACATGTCCTATCTTTAGAAATACAGTAGCATACTCTGAGGATTGCAGTCAGTGCATGGTGACAGCCTTGTGAGTTACTGACTTCATATCCCTCAGAAGATATATGTCACAACAAACCCTGTAACTCTGTCATCCTTTGTACATACGTCATGCAGTAAGAGGTGCGTATGTCCAGTACATTATTTACTGACATCATACCTGATAACAAGCCAGTGAGATATCAGACTGCTAGACATGTTATGTATAGTAGGCCTTATATTTGAGGACAAAACCTGGACATTCTGTTGTAGTGTGTTGAGTAGTGAAGTCTGTGTACTTATGGTGATTGTTGACAGAATGTGTATTGTGAATATGTACCTTGGCCTGTGTACAGACTGTGGGAGATGTCATTGTTCTTGGTCCTGTTCTATCTGATGTTGCATGCTTCTCCAGTGTATGGTACCCTATCAGTATACATGTTTGCAAGGCCAGACTGACACATGTCCCATATCACAGTCAGCCATTGGAATACACTGTGTATTGGCCTAGTATATGTAGGGTTAGTGTGTGAGTGGCACATATGAGGATGGTGTTGATCACACAGTCCATATACTGTAATATTAAGCACGCTTACCATATGTGACTGTGGCTGTGTTCAGATTGTTTGTAGGTATGCGCTTTCACACAGGTGTCTGTTACTCTGTGCTGTTACATTCCTGTAGAGCCTGCTATATTTGCAAGTACATGTGTATTCCCCCATAAGAAATGTAGGCCAGTGTTGTGGCAGTCTGCCTGTAGTTTGCAGTGTTTTGTGACATGCCTAGCAGCTCAGTGTACTTACCCAGTGTGATGTTATGTCCAGATATTTGTCAGATGTACTGTTGCTGGGCCAACATAACTGTTGTGTATTTCTGACAAAGCAGTGGGATGCTGTACAGATGTATGTCACTAACTAGTGGGTAGTATGTGAGCTTGTGTCCTCTGGTGGCTGTGTCCACAAGAGCCAAACCCAGCTATATATACCAACCCCAGTATTGCTGTACACCTACACAGTGGGGAAGAGGGCATTTACACATTTACCACTAGTTGTGATGGAATGTATTTTCACAGGATGATATCTGCACCTCCGGTTATTATGTGTCAGGACAGACAGGAGTGTGTGAATACATAAACTGTGTGAGCTTATCCATTCCACAATTTCATTATATCCCCATTTACATGGCTGTAAATATCCACTTTGTCAGGCTTGGTCCACATGTCTTGCACTAAGGGGTTCTGTGTAAACCTCTGGACTGACCAGAGTGTGTCAGACTGTCCACATGTATTGGTCATATCTCTGCTGTATTCTACAGGATCATTACTGTGATTTCTGTGGTACTGCACTATGATGATCTCATCAGTAAGTGATGGCATACATGTCAATATCAGATGTGACTTCCCACACAACATTTCTGTTAAGACAACCTCTGTTACTTACATGGCATCCCCTTTCGCTAAGAGGTTATGACTATTGGTGCTGAGGTATGATTCCACTACATGTTATGAACATATGTTATTCATATATGTATATATAAATATATATATATATATATATATATATATATATATATATATATATATATATTCTATATATATACAGATAGATCTATATATGACCATATATATAACACAATATGCAGATGTGTGTGTGTGTGTGTGTGTGTGTGTGTATATATATATATATATATATATATATATATATATATATATATATATGTGTGTGTGTGTGTGTGTGTGTGTGTGTATACAGGTACACATATATCTACATATGTATATATATATATATATATATATATATATATATATATATATATATATATATATATATATATATATATATATCCATATCCATGTTATGTGTAAACATGACTGTTGCATATACCTTCCAGATGTATCACACCGTATTTATCTGATATGTGTATATATAGATATAAAAACATATGTGATTCAACACTAATATCACTAACAAGTGCTACACCATTGTAGAAGTCATAGCAGTTGTTCAATAGTATTCAGTATGTGTACTGCCAGATATATTGGAAAAAACAACTGTCTTCACAGCTGTTACGGCTTAGTGGTTAACTGCTGTGACTATAATATCCTGTGTTCAAGGGCTGTTTATTTTCTTGCTGGGCAGAACAAGGGCTGTTGGATACAGAGTGGTTAAGGCAGTTTTGAGCAGCTTTAAGCGATGGTAAGCGATGCCAACTCGGTTAAACAAAAAGGCGCTTACACCGTTTCAGCTTTACTTACCAGTGCACAAATCTGCTTAGCAGTTACATTTAAGTAATGCTTACACCTGCTAAGAATAGCTCAGCCCTGGGAACCAGTGCGTACATTCCAGTCTGATAAAATAGCAGGGTAATGACATCTTTAATAAGTGTATTTTATTCCATGTACATAACATGCGTCTATGTTCTGTCATTACAGTAGGAAGGGGTGTGAGTCTACTGTCTGGGACACCTGGGTATATATGGCTTGTACAACACTCTTTTCCATTTGAATGCATTTCATACATGGGTAGTATCCCAAGTTATATGCAGTCACACTGGGATGTAGTGTATCATTATGTTACTACAGTTGACAGTGCATTCCCAAGTAAGAGTAGATTGCAGATTGTAGTACTGGAACCAAACACCCCTGCATGCAAAGATGGACTCTGGGTCCTCACTGTCATGTTCTTTGTGTGTGAGCTGTGTGCCATTAAATAGTTGCTACTGGATATTGATCTGACATGTGGATATTAACTGTAGACTACTGTATGTGTAGGACATATTGTTTAGGGCTGCTGTCATGTAGTAATGGCATACCTATCAGTGTCAGGCATCTATCTGTCAACACAGTCATCCTACTGCATAACCAGTTGGCTAGCTGATGTCTGTCCTCTGTACAGATGTGCAAATGTCAGGACTCTGCCTTGGCTGCTTACAGGCAGTCTATGCTTGAGTTCATAGGTTCATAGGTTTATACTAGGCTATCTGCCCTAAGGCATTTATAAGCCTAGCCCAAATTTTTGTGGCTTACGCCACCCCTTATATGAAAAAATACTGTGCCCATTAGTTTGTTGTGCCTCTGTCCAGCAGTGACACAGAGATGATTCCCGGGGTAAACCTACGATCTCCCATCCACAGGTCTAGATTTCTCTTGAACAGAGTCAGCGAGGTGCTCTGCCTCACATGGACCGGGATTTTATTCCACAGCATAGGGAGTCTCTGAGTGATAAATCTATCCCTCCAGCATGTCCTATTTATATCCGTGCTAAGGTTTAAGTCGCTTGCTCTAGTGGTTTTGGTGGATTTGGATTTTTGAGGTGGAGCATGTCCATTAATTCTGGGTTGGACATGGCCTTGTATGTCAGGCACATGTCACCTCTGAGCAGACGGTATGCGACTGAATAGAGCTGGAGTTTCTTCAATCTGGCAGCATATGACAGATTTTGGAGTCCCTTTATCCTTTTGGTGAGGAACTTTGGGGTCTCTCCAATTGCTGCAGATGTCGGGTGAGATACATCCCGAATGGGGCATTGTACTCGATCATTGGTCTGATAAGTGAAGAGTACAGGGGAACAATGACCTCACTAGATCTGGATGTGAATCCCTTCATGATCAGGTGGGCAATGTAGAAGGTCTTTCTAACCACTTTAGCAACGTGAGTGTCAAAAGAAAGGCCACTGTCAACCTGGGTCCCCAGGTCCCTGATAACCTCTTCTGTGCTTAGTGGATTGCCACCTATATGGTAGCTTGGGGTTACCTTGTTTTTCCCGAAGGGTACGACTATACATTTTTTGGCGTTTAACTTCAGGCCATGGCTCTGGCACCAGCTATCTGTTTCCGTGAGTCCCTTCTGAAGGATATCAGTGTCCAATGCACTTTCCACTATGGCGCCCAGTTTGCAGTCGTCTGCAAACTTTGTCAGCCAAAGTCCTCCCATGTTGGCCTGTAGTTCTGAGAAGTAGATGCCAAACAATAGGGGGCCAAGGACCGAGCCCTGTGGGACACCACTTGTGACCGGCTTGGAGTCTGACACAGCGCCAGCAACTCTAACCCTGTGGGTTCTGTCCTTAAGCCAGTTTGCAACCCATCTTGTGACATATGGGTTTACATTTAAGCTGGTAGTTTTTCTACAATACCCAGTGGGGTATTGTGTTGAAAGCCTTTGCAAGGTCAAGGTAGGCTGTATGGACTGCCTTTCCTCATCAATGGCCTTGGTGACTGTTTCAAGAAGTCACCAAGTTCAAAAGGCATGATCTTCCCTTGACAAAGCCAAATTGGGTCGGGTCCAATGTCTGCAAGTCCCTATATCTTTGTTTATGAGCTCCATTATGATCCTCTCCATAGCTTTGCAGACTAGACTTGTTAAGCTTATGGGGTGGTAATTACCAGGGTCCGTGAGGCGCCTTTGTGGAGTGGGACCACAGTTGCCGTCGCCACTCCTTGGGCACGTATCCTGTGGTAAGGCTGAGATTAAACAGCTGCCTTATGTGCGGGTTTAATTCCTCATTTAGCTCGTAGCACACAGCCGGGGACACCATCCGTCCCATTGATGCTGTGTTTTAGCTTTAGAGAGAGCAGCTTTCACCTGTGCATTTGAGATGTCCGGGAGGCTAAACTCGGATGGGATAGTTATCTCTCCTTTATGGCGGGGGAGACGGGTGAAGTTTCCACTGAACCTCTTTGCCACCATGTTGGCAATGTCTGTGGGTTCAGTGATTTTGTATCATTTTGGACTAATTCTGAGCATATCTGGGAGTTTCCACCCAGGTTCCTAACATAGCTGAAAAAGGCCTTATGATTGTCCTTTGAATCCATGGCAATTTTTCTCTCAAAATTGGCCTTAGTTGATTTTATGAGTGCTCGTATTTTTTACTAATAATGATCAGGGTGACTTCCCTTTTATGGATTTTGTTCTATCATGTAATAGCTTTCTCCTCTTATTGTAAAGTTTGTTAATGGCTGGGGTCCACCAGACTGGACGTTTGCCCTTTGTGGAAAGAGTCTTGGTTTTATTTGGGATTGCCTGATCCATGCAGTCCTGGAGGTGTTCATAGAAGGCATTTGTAAGGGCTTCCGCAGCTTGGGTTGTGGTTTCCACTGGCTCAGGGGCCTTGAAGGATACCACACCAGTCTTGAGTAGTGTGAAGTTTGCTTTAGAGAAGTTCTTCACTATGGTCTTTTTTGTTTGGGGCGGGTGCGGGATGTGGATTTCCAGTGAGATTAGTTTATGATCAGATCTCACCAATGAGGGATATACTTCCGGTGTGGAGCATTTTGTCCCCATGTTTGTGACAATGAGATCTAGTATATTTTCTCCTCTTGTGGGAACAGTGACTAGCTGTTCCATGGCATTTGAATTTATGAACTCCAGGAACTGTTGGGCTAGAAACTTAGGGCTTGAGTAATGTTCCCAGTCTATATTCGGGTAGTTGAAGTCACCCAATATGATGGTGTTTGGAGATACATTTATACCCTCCAGTGTCTTCAGGAAGGCTGTGTGGGGTTCCTGAGTTTGAGAGGGTGGCCTGTAGCATGCTACAATTTGTAGAGCAGTTTTGCCTATGGTTAGTTGCACCTGGATGGTTTCCGGCTTGCGTTGCCACCAACCTGGAGGTGTGGGTATCCTTTATGAATATGGATACACCCCCTCCTTTTGTGGTGTGTTCCGGGTTTTGGGGCCGGAATGCATGATATGAGGTAAAACCTAATAGTGCCGGGGTGCTCTCAAGAGCCTTGAACCAGGTTTCAGTTACAGCACAGACATCGATGTTCTCCATACTGAGAAGGGGCTCGAGTGCGTGCATTTTGAGATTTAGACTTCTGGCATTGAGCAGCATTACCCTCAGTTTCTTCCCATTTTTGTTTTCTATGGTGGTAGGTTTAGAATTTGAGCCTTGCCTAAAAAAGGCACTATGGGGGTGGCAAGAGCCTTAGCCAATATCTGGAATCCCAGGGGTGACAGGTGCAAGTCGCCTTGCGAAGCAGCGTGGCTTGTCAAGCATGTCATCCCAGGCAGACAGACACTGGATCCCCTTTGAATGACACCAGACATTAAGCCAATTGTTAAAGCTGATCATCTTGTCTCTATATTGTGGCATCATTCTTGGTGAAGGAAGGATACTGCTCAGGGTTAGGGTCATACCTGCCTGGGCTACATAATCAGAGAGCTCCTCTATGTCTCTTTTCATGTAGTCCAGGGAGGTACATCTCAGGTCGTTCACACCAGCATGGACAATGACTGTGTCATATTTGTACTTGCCGTGGAGTTACCCGAGTGCTTGTGTTATGTGGCAGATTCTAGCGCCCGATAGGCAGCTTACTGTGACCCTCTCCTTGTTCAGCCTGGTGAGTGGGACGTCAGTGTGTCTGACTATGGAGTCACCTATGTTTGGTGTTGTATTTGGCCTTAAGGGCTGTGACTGCTTTGCACACTGCTTTTGTGGTTTATGTGTTGCTTGTGGGGTGTCTTGAGGTAGCAGTTGTTTGGGTGTCTGCTTTGGAGGCCTCTGCTGTTTAGGTAAATTTTACTCAGAGCCTCCGAGTATGTCTTTGTGTGTTTATGTGTTTGATTCAGTGGAGTGGTAGCATTATGTGAGGCTGGTTTTGTGGTGTGTGTGTAGTTGCCTTCTCCTCCTGTCTGGTCTTGCCAGTCCTGAGTTGAGAGAGCTCAGCCTCCAGTTTGGCTAAATAGCTGCATCTCTCGCAAGTATTTGTGTTATGTGGGAGGAGGAGAGGGTTGTCTGTGTACATGAGGCAGTTATAACATTGCCTCAAGATTCCCAGATTCACCAGCTGGACCGGAGAGGAGATTGACAACTGACCTTTGGACATGCTAGAATAATATTGGGAAATCCTTAATTGAAAACAAGGGCCAGTGGGGAGTGAGGGTGTAGTGCTTTTAATTTTTAGTGCTGACATATAATTGCTTTAGTGAGCAAGTGCCAGGTAACTTGAGTGCAATGTGTTACAAGTAACTAAATGCAAAAATGACAAACAGTAACTTTCTTTCAAGTGAAACAAGGAAATAAGTACAGTAAGCAATGCAGATATCACTAGTGATCCACAGAAGCGCTGAGAAGTTGCGTATTAGGTGGAATTATCTTCCAGGGAAATAACAAGCAAACAAACAACAAGCATATAAACAAAGCTAGATTCAGCAGGCCTGGATCTAGTCTATGCTAGAGCAAACAAGGTGTACCAATTTCAGTAAGATACAGTTCAAATATTCAGGCACTATAAACCTTCAACCAGAAATTCCCAGCTCAGAAGGGCAGAGTCCAGCCTCTTCTCCCACAAGAGTGCAGACCACGAACCTTCTTAATGTAAAATAACTGGCCTGAAGCCCAAGTGCCTAAACCAGAACTAATACACTTGGACACTGGGCTCTCAATCAGCAGTTCCCAACTTAGAAGGATGAAAGCTACCTGTCCTGCCACCACAGTGCTTGCCACAAACCTTCCTAATGTAAAACAACTGGTCTGAAGCCCAAGTGCTTAATCCAAAAGACTTGAATGATAGCTACACTTTAATCAAGTTACAACCAAGCAGTAATAAATACCATTGAATACTTTAGAGAATGTCTGGATTAGTGCTCAAGTTACACAAACAAAGCTAGATCCAGCAGGCCCGAATCCAGTCTATGCCACAGCAAACAAGGTGCACCAACTTCAGTAAGAAACAGTTCAGATATGCATGCACTATAAGCCTTTAACCAGAAATTCCCAGCTCAGAAGGGCAGAGTCCAGCCTCTCCTCCCACAAGAGTGCAGACCACAAACCCTCTTAATGTAAAATAACTGTCTTGAAAGCCCAAGTGCTTAAACCAGAATTAATACACTTTTAGAATAACAGACACTGAGCCCTCAATCAGCAGTTCTCAACCTAGAAGGAGTTAAGCTACCTGTTCTGCCACAACAGTGCAGACCACAAACCCTCTCAGTGCAAAACAACTAACTGGTCCGAAGCCCAAGTGTTTAAACCAAAAGGCTTAGAATGACTTACATGTCTGCCAAGCTGTGTTAGGAGTACCACAGCCAGGAATCCACACCATGCACTCACCACATGATATGAATACCTCAACTACACTACCACAGTCAACATAACATGCTTGGGTACAGGTCTCCAAGACAGACACTGACCATGTTTTGTAATCCATGTTGCATACATGTTAACTGGAGCACCTCACTGGCCCTCTGCAACAGGCAACCAGATGATTGGATGTTACATGTAACTCTCACCCTGAGGATCACCCCTGTGGTATCTGATAGATGGCCTGCTGGCACATGGCAGGTGGCATGATACCACTGTACATACACCCCCTACACTTCCCATCTCTCCATGGACAATAGCCTGGTACAAACCTATGAACACCTGCACCAATGGACCCCAGTACTGACAAATGTGTACGTGTGCATTACTGAAAATAACAGTGCCTGTGTGTTTGCAGACCTGTAGTCAATACTATCCTGAGGCCCTTCACACCCACCACACCCCCATTGCCATAGTTAGACGTGGCTGCTGCTGTACTGGACATTACATGTACCTTGTTACACTCTTCACCCTAAGGGCTACCTAGGGCTTGCAGTACCAGCACAACACTGTTGTACAAATGGGTTGATAGGCATGGGATACCCTCTGAGTTCTGGCAAGTGTGTATATGTGTGCAAGTGTGTATATTTGTAGGATACAGCATTCTGAGGCCACATTCTCCTAATACAATATGCCTTGCCACACAATATTAAGGATAGTAATGTTGCTGACTGTAGGAGAGCCATGACAATGCATCATCCTACTATCCCTGTGGCATGTGCATTAGATGCATATCCCTGTAGTAGCACTCTTGGGATAGACAAGGTATGGTATTGCAGTCCTGATCAATGTGTGATGGTGGGTATGACAGAGTATTATTATGGGTTTCAGTGTATACAATATCCACTGTGGGTGTGGGTTCTGGGTATACTGTCTTTACGCCATGGTACTCCCAGTACATGTCCCATGTTCCACTGTATGGGGACCACTATCACCATCAACCATACAGGTAACTGATGACACTAGCCAGCCCAGTTATGCACGTGCTGTGTGCAACTTATCTTTAACAGAATGGACACACTGACAAGGTAGTTAGCACTGATAAGCCCAGGTCTCTGAGATGTGTGTATAACTGTTATGTGTTTATCAATGTGTGTATGACATTATGTCATACTATGTATAGTTCATAAACAACCAGTACATCCCCCATTACCATACTGTACAGTGCTTGGGGATGTTCTTCATGTAATATGTAACCTGGAACACACCTCATCCTAAAACGCTGTGTGGTGTGTGCAGTTAAGGCCACGCACATCAGTAGCACTACATACCTAGGTAGGGGTTCTAGTACCAGTGTTGCCAAGTAAGAGTGTGTGTGTATGTGAAGGAATCTACTTCCGTTTGCAGAATATACATGTCCCAGGAGGTCATCTGTCTGAGAACTGTCTGGCAAATGCTGACATTTCACAGATATCATCCTGTGAAAATACATTCCATCACAACTAGTGGTAGATGTGTAAATGCCCTCTTCCCCACTGTGTAGGTGTACAGCAATACTGGGGTTGGTATATATAGCTGGGTTTGGCTCTTGCGGACACAGCCACCATCCTGCAGTTACTGTTGAGTGTATTCCCCCGCTTAGCTGGCTGTAATACTGTACAGTTCATGTTAACAGGTTAAGTAGTTGTCAATCACACTATCTGCAGTTCTACAGAACCTCACACCCTCCAAAGTGTAGGGCTGTGCCACCCACACCAGCACACATATGTTTATTGAGTTGAGGATTGTACTACATTGGGGAAGGGGACATATACCCTGCCAGTACTATCATCAATGACATCAAACTAGCAGACTGCTTATTTCCCAATGTGTTGTTTTGCCTATTCTGTCTTGGTGGAATTACATAGGCTAAAATGGGTTCCTTGCACAAGTACATACAGCCATGTGTACAGTATTCTCTGTGTATTGCATCAACACTAAAGCCTTTGTGTATGTTATACACAAAGATGTGGTGTGCACCACCACATACACTTACCATTGTCCACTGTAGAAGGGCTGCTGACATCAGCCACCATGCACTCACCTGTATACACCCCACAGACCTATCAGCCATGTGGCAGATGCAGTGACTCTTATACAGACCTGTGATGTGTACACCTGTACCCAGGATATGGCACAGCCAAGATGTCACCACAGTGCCATACCCCTTGTAGGAAACAACAACAGACCAACATCCTGCTGACACATGGACACCTACAACACAAACAGAATACATTATGGAGACCACAATCACTCAGTGTTAATAACAGCTATAATGCATCATGGCTGGACAGCTACACTTCCTGACATGTAAGCATTAAACTTTACTGCTGACAACATGTTACACAGCATTACATAGGTACACTGTAGTACAGTCACCCTGTGCATCAGAACCATATTAGCCTGTTCCTGCATCAATGTTATGGATGTCAGGGCTGTTTGCACAGGTATCATCATATGCACAGGGTGTGTTGCTGGTTTGCCAGAGACTTAGGCTGAGCCATACGTTTGACATCATGTGTGTGGGTGAGTGGGTTTAATTATAAATTGGGCTGTTGTGATGTGGTGTGTGTAGGTATGGGGTTGCCCTAGCAGCGTTTTTGATGTGTGTGTGTGTGTGTGTGTGTGTGTGTGTGTGTGTGTGTGTGTGTGTGTGTGTGTGAGAGTGTATGCATGCACACAGTTCTGCCATGCGGCTGCCCTATACATGGGTTTGTTGGACAGCTGCAGACCGTACCTGGTAGGGTGTGCAGTTCACCGTCTCTGGCCATGAGAACTGTGGCTGCCAGGGCTTCTATGGGCACCACCAGTTACAAGCCACAATATGGTACTCTCCCCAATGATGACATATGTCTGCTGGATCCAGGTCCCTCTTGGGACCGGTGAGGGCCACGTGCATGTGGCCTGCTGTGTTGTGGTGTGGACAGCTCCCCCTGCAGTACTGGGGCTGATACTGTTCTGGCATGTCCACGTCAACCTCCAGCTGTTGATGTTGCTGGTCTACTTCCACATAGCTGTCACACTACTCCCACCATATGCTCGAGCACAGATACCCCATGGCCGAGGATTCCCACCATCTATCCATGACCTCTGCAAAATAACGGTGGGCACCTGCAAGGTCACGGATGTCATCAATAACAGCTGAATGAGTAGCCCTCTGCAGCCTCAGACACTCGTCTACCTTTCCATATGTGCCTGCGCCTCCATGACAGCCGAAAACATGCATCTAGTGGCACCAGATGTGGCACCTCTGCAAGGTGCATGATGATCAGCAGGCCTCCTATGAGCACACCTGTAATCTGCCTATGCGGTACCCCACCGGACATCCGGCTATGGCTACTGTGTCCAGACACACATGCCATGGATACCACACTGTCCTATACCATGCCACTAACCGCCAACTGTCCCTCAGCTATGGCCACTAATGATGGGATATGTATAGGCAATGTGACTGTATGCAGGGATAGGTCGGATAACAGTGGGATGTCAAACAATGGTGCAGCTTCAGCCCCTGACATCCTCATCTGTGCCTCAACACAGCTATCATCATTATCAGTGTCTGTATGAACACCGACATCAGATTGCCTGCAGGAGGGACCTTGACCCATCTCGCCACCTGTGAGGTGAAAACATGAAATGCACTTTGACCTGTACATCATTGCTTAACAGTACACACACACACACACACACACACACACACACACACACACACACACACACACACACACACACACACACACACACACACTTACAGGTGAGGTTGCACAAAGATATTACACAAAGATATTACACACAGACCTCTCATTACCCATCTGTCAACATGCATGATATATGGCACTCAACAGCATGCAGTGCAGCTATACTCAATCCCTGTTACCAACATTATACATCTCTGTGATGCATGGGTTGTGATAGCAGGTGATGCCCCTTCCCCTGGAACACACTGCACCCATGTACACAACATTGCTGTGCACCTGTTTGGCACCCTGGCATGTACTGCGCACCATACCTCACAGGTGTACACACCATTGATGAATGTGTATATGCATGTCAGTTATGTTTGCTCTGCTGCTTACAGCCCCTATGTGTTTGTCGGACATATACATGGGATGATATGTGGACAAATGTCATTTGTGAATGCCTGATTGTTGATTGCACTTGTGGGCTAAAGTATTGCTTAAAAGTAACAAACAGGCTAATACACTCAAGTGTACCAGCCTTTGATAGCAATTTAGTCAAAAACAAAGCATTTACTGCATTTTTTTCTGTCTGTTTGCAAAAAAACAAAAAAAAACAAAAAAATATTTCTCCTTTCCTAAACTTTCCTAGCTAGTTATTCCAGTGATCAGATTTTGCTGATCCCTGGGCTTTGTATTTGGTTTCTGTGTTCCTCCATTTTCCTGTGTGGCCAGAGGTAGTTTCTTTACTCACCAGTGGGAGTGGGGAGTACTGAGCTGCTTGTTTGTCCTCAGAGGAGTGGTTAGAAGCAACAACTAGTAATTCGTCGGCCATTTTGGGTCATTTCCTGTTTTTTCCAGCCCCCTGCTATAAAGCACACTTTGGCAGGCTTTTCTGGCATTAGAGAACTAGGCATAGCTCCTCGTGGTCCCCTGCAGAGTTCCTAAGCCAGCAGAGAGCAGAAAAAGCAACTTTCTTGATCATAATTATTTTTTAAACTTTTTAGTTTGCATTTTTCGATCTTTTGAGCTTTTCGACTACTGTTTGTGCCTATATTACTGTTTTATTACCTTATTTTCCTGTTTTTGTAAGCTTATGTTGTTGATTGCACTTGTGGGCTAAAGTATTGCTTAAAAGTAACAAACAGGTTAATACACTCAAGTGTACCACCCTTTGATAGCAATTTAGTCGAAAACAAAGCATTTACTGCATTTTTTTCTGTCTGTTTGCAAAAAAAACCAAAAAAAACAAAAAAATATTTCTCCTTTCCTAAACTTTCCTAGCTAGTTGTTCCAGTGATCAGATTTTGCTGATCCCTGGGCTTTGTATTTGGTTTCTGTGTTCCTCCATTTTCTTGTGTGGCCAGAGGTAGTTTCATTACTCACCAGTGGGAGTGGGAAGTACTGAGCTGCTTGTTTGTCCTCAGAGGAGTGGTTAGAAGCAGCAACTAGTAATTCGTCGGCCATTTTGGGTCATTTCCTGTTTTTTCCAGCCCCTGCTATAAAGCAGCGTTAGAGCTTTTAGCTGAGCTGCTACCGTTGCACACTAGGGCAGCACCGGTTAATCAGATTTAAACTATTAGGGCTACCTAAAGTCCACTCTTCAAATTTTCCCTTAAAACTATCTTCCTCAAAGTATACTACTGTTCTATTTAGTGTATCCTACAACTATAAATTATCTCTACTTGACTCCCAAGTAGACTATTCTCTATCTGTATAGCGAAGCACTTGCTCCTACAGTACTTATCACCTTGATACAGCACTCTTGTTATAGAAAGTACCCCAAAAAAGCAAACCCCATTTCTCGGTCACCCACATCCCCCAGAACCTTTTCTTAAGTTTTTCTGTCTATTCCTTCTAGCATGTCGAGGATCAGTTGCTAATATCCTCTCCTGCTCAGCTGGTGAACCTGGGAATATTGAGGCAATGTTACAATTGCCTCATGTACACTGAGACAACCCTCTCCTCCTCCCACAAAACACAAATACATGCAGAGATGCAACTATACGGCCAAACTGGAGGCTGAGCTCTCTCAACATAGGACTGGCATGACCAGACAGGAGGAGAAGGAAACCACACACACTATAGACCCAGTCTCACATAATACCATCACAACCTCAAATCATACACATAAACACACAAAGACATACTCGGAGGCTCTGATCAAAAATCTACCAAAACAGCAGAGGCTACCAAAGCAGACACCCAAACAACTACCACCTCAGAACACAACACCTGCAACACATAGACCACACAGTCAGAGTGTCAAGCAGTCACAGCCCTTAATGCCAAACACAATGCCAGACACACTAGTCATTGGTGACTCCATAGTCAGACACACTGACGTCCCGCTCATCAGACTGAGTAAGGAGAAGGTCACAGTAAGCTGCCTGTTGGGTGCTAGAATCCGCCACATAATTCATGCACTCAGGTCTCTCAACAGCAGGTACAAGTACGACTCAATCATTGTCCACGCTGGTGTTAACGACCTGAGACGTACCTCCTTGGACTACATGAAAAGAGACATAGAGGAGCTCTCTGATTATGTAGCCCAAGCAGGTATGACCCTGACCTTGAGCAGTATCCTACCTTCACCAAGAATGATGCCACAATACAGAGATAAGATGATCAGCTTTAATAATTGGCTTAAACTCTGGTGTCATTCAAAGGGGATCCAATGTCTGTCTGCCTGGGATGACATGCTGGACAAGCCACGCTGCTTCGCAAGGGACGGCTTGCACTTGTCACCCCTGGGATTCCGGATTTTGGCAAAGGCTCTTGCCACCCCCATAGTGCCTTTTTTAGGCAAAGCTCAAATTCTAAACCTACCACCCTAGAACAAAACAAAGAAAAAAAACTAAGGGCAATGCTGCTCAATGCCAGAAGTCTCAACCTCAAGATGCACGACTTTCGAGGCCCTTCTCAGTATGGAGAACATCGATGTCTGTGCTGTGACAGAAACCTGGTTCAAGGCTCCTGAGAGCACCCCAGCACTATCAGGTTTTACCTCATATCATGCGTTCTGGCCCCAAAACCCAGACAATACCAAGAAAGGAGGAGGGGTATCCATATTCATCAAGGACACCCACACCTCAAGATTGGTGGCATCGCACGATGCATCGGAAACCATCCAGGTGCAATTAACCATAGGCAAGACTGCTCTGCAATTTGTAGCATGTTACAGGCCACCCTCACAAACTCAGGAACCTCATATGGCCTTCCTGAAAACACTGGAGGGGATAAATGTATCTCCGAACACCATCATACTAGGTGACTTCAACTACCCTAATATAGACTGGGAACACTACTCAAGCCCAAACACTCTAGCCCAAAAGTTCCTGGAATTCATAAACTCAAATGCCATGGAACAACTAGTCACCATCCCCACGAGGAGAAAACATACTTGATCTCATCATCACGAACATGGGAGCACAATGTTCAATGCCGGAAGTATACCCCTCACTGGTGAGATCTGATCACAAACTAATCTCGCTGGAGGTCCTCATCCTGCCCCCACCCGAAATGAAAAAGACCACAGTAAAGAACTTCTCGAAAGCCGACTTCACACTTCTAAAGACTAGTGTGGTCTCCTTTAAGGCCCCTGAGCCGGCGGTTAACATTACTCAAACCGCTGAATCACTTACAAATGCCTTCTACCAGCACCTGCAGGGATGCATGGATCAGGCAATCCCAAGCAAAACAAAGACTCTTTGTACCAAAGGCAAGCGTCCAGTCTGGTGGACCCCAGCCATAAACAAACTCTACAACAAAAGGAGAAAGCTACTACAAGATAGAGAAAATCCTTAAAAGGTAAGACACCGCTGATCACTATAAGTAAAAAGCTAAGAGCTCTCATAAAATCATCCAAAGCTAATTTTGAGAAAAAAACAACTAAGGACTCTAAAGACAACCATAAGGCATTCTTTAGCTATGTCAGAAACCTAGGAGGAAACTCCCAGATATGCTCAGAATTAGTTCAAAATGATGTGAAGATTACTGATCCTACAGACATTGCCAACTTACTGGCTGACAGGTTCAGTGCAAACTTCTTCCCCCCTCCCCCCCTAAAGGAGAGATATCTATACCAAATGATTGTAGACCCCCAAACATCTCTAACGCCCAGGTGAGAACTGCTCTCTCCAAGGCAAAGAACACAGCATCCATGGGACCTGATGGTGTCCCCGGCTGTGTGCTCCATGAACTCAATGAGGAATTAAACCCACAGTTAGGACAGCTGTTTAATCTTAGTCTCACCTCCGGATACGTACCCAGGGAGTGGTGACTGTGGTCCCACTCCACAAAGGTGGTGCCTCCACCGACCCTGGAAATTACCATCCCATTAGCTTGACAAGCCTTATCTGCAAAGCCATGGAAAGGATCATAATGGATATCATAAATAAAGACATAGGGAACTTGCAGACTTTGGATCCAACCCAGTTTGGCTTTGTCAAAGGCAGATCATGCCTTTTAAATTTGGTTGACTTTTTCGAAACAGTCACCAAGGCCATTGACGAGGGAAAGGCAGTCCATACAGCCTACCTAGACCTGGCGAAGGCTTTTGATACAATACCTCACTCGGGTATCATTGAAAAACTCATCAACTTAAATGTAAACCCATACATTACAAGATGGGTTGCAAACTGGCTGAGTGACAGAACCCACAGGGTCAGAGTTGCTGGCGCCATGTCAGACTCAAAGCCTGTCACAAGTGGTGTCCCACAGGGCTCAGTCCTGGGCCAACTCTTGTTTGGCATCTACTTTTCTGAAGTACAAGCAAACACAGGAGGGTTATGGCTGACAAAGTTTGCAGATGACTGCAAACTGGGCCGTAGTTGAAAACACATCCGACACAGATATCCTTCAGAAGGGTCTCACAGAAACAGATAACTGGTGCCAGAGCCATGGCCTAAAGTTAAATGCCAAGAAATGCATAGTCATACCCTTCGGGAAAAATAAGGTTACCCCTAGCTACCATATAGGTGGCAATCCCCTGAACACAGAAGAAGTTATTAGGGACCTGGGAACCCAGGTTGACAGTAGCCTTTCTTTCGACACTCATATTGCTAAAGTAGTTAGGAAGACCTTCTACATTGCCCACCTTATCATGAAGGGATTCACATCTAGATCAAGGAAGTCATAGTCTCCCTATACTCATCACTCATCAGACCAATGATCGAGTACAATGCCCCATTCGAATGTATCTGACCCGACACTTGCAGCAGCTGGAGAGGCCACAAAAGTTCCTCACCAAAAGGATAAAGGGTCTCAAAAATCTGTCTTATGCTGCCCGACTGAAAGAACTCCAGTTATATTCAGTTGCTTACCGCTTGCTCAGAGGTGACCTATGCCTGACATACAAGGCCATGTCAAACCCAGATTTGATGAACATGCTTCATCTCAAAAAGTCTAGATCCCTCAGAGCCACAAGGGCGGGAGACTTAAACCTCGACACTGTTATTAATAGGACGTGCTGGAGGGATAGATTCATCACCCAAAGACTATGCTGTGGAACAAAATCCCGGTTTATGTGAGGCAGAGCACCTCGCTGGCCTTGTTCAAGAGGAATCTTGACCAATGGATGGGAGATCGCAGATACACCCCAGGGGTTATCTCAGTGTCACTGCTCGACAGAGGCACAGCAAAATAATGGGCATAGTTTCTCCAAACTAAAGGGGTGGCGTAAGCCACAAAACTATGGGCTAGGCTTATAAATGCCCTCGGGCAGATAGCCTAGTATGAACCTATGAACCTATGAACCTATGATGTCTGACTTACAGATCTCACCATCAGCGGTGCATGTATGGCCAATAAAATACAATTACACTGACAACCTTCAAACCTTACTGTGGCTATGAGAGTGTACATACCCTTACTGACATGGCACCCTCTTCTCTGATATGCCATGGGGGCACATTACTGCATATATTAACATTTCATGAACCTGATATGTGACATATGACCTGTGCAATGAAATGCAGTATCAAACAAATGTGTTAGTTGTGAAGATGCTGATTGAGATGCATACAATTTGTGGGTGCATATCTGTGCACACTCTTATCATGATGGTCAGTTGCACCAAGTGTTATGTACTACAGCAGTCATTATTCCTGGAAGGGATATACTAGCATGGACCATCTGCATTTGCCAGTATTTGGTCACTTTGCCCTACAAATGTCCCCCAACTCTGCATGGTTGCAAGGTCAACTCATGTGCACAGTCCTTAGAGGTCACATAGTGCTGTCACTATGGCTGTGGAGTCAGGGTTATGTCTGCCACAATTCATGACCTAGACTGTGTGCAGATACAGCCATTCTTAGTGAGCTTTTGATCTCTGCTTCAGTGCACTTTGTGTTTCAAGATAACACCCCCTCACCATCCTCAGCCTTTTTGCAGATGCTTGACAACTATGGCCTACACATGTGTGTCATTTTGCAGTGTCATAAACTCTGAACACCATATGTACCGGCCTAGTCCCTGCTAGTGAATGGCAAACATACATGTGTACATTGGCACCAGCAAGATACAGATGGGGATGGTGGGCCTGAGGTGGGGTGAGGTGTTGGTTATGCAGCACATGTATCTTAATTGATACTGTCTGTAGGTTTCCAACTTGGTCTTGGTACACCAGTACACATTGTAATGCATGCCTTTGGGGAACTTTTGATGTTATGCATACACTACCTGTAGATATCCCTGGCTGATGTTTCCTTTGGAACAACTGTCCCACCTGATTACCCTAACCCATGGGCCACACTTATGCAGGTCTGGGCAATTGCTGACACAGGTACTGCACAGCCAGTACTTGCTAGACATTCCTGCAACTCCCTCAGTGTTCTGGCATGTTACTAGGCAGCCTGCATGACCAGTTTGCAACATGTGTCATCATCTGTCTTGGATGGCCATCTGTATATTTTCTACATTAAACCCGTTCCATACGTCCTTGCCACATACATGACTGTCTGCACTGTTTGCCATGGTATATGCAATGGTGAGGGAAGGCTATATGTCCAACTTCTGCATGCTACCTGTTGGGTATGGGATCCATTCCATGGCTTGTAAGATGTATGCAAGCCATGGCTGCCTCTGATGCAGGTAAGTGGGCACATTTGATGGCCAGACATCTTGGGACAGCAGACCATTTCTTGGTGTGACAGTGAGGACCTGTACTTCCTGGAAGGTCCATACTCATGAAGAGTGCAAGCTGTCAGTACCTCAAAAGCTGCTTCCACAATATGTTATTTGGAGTGTATGCACACATACACTTCCAGTGTTTATGAAGGTATGTATTCCCCATATTTTCTGTCCTAACATAGGATTCCATATTGCACATTCATTGCTCATGTTAGGACCACATTACAGGCTGTAAGGGTTGTGGAATGCAGTATTTTGATATGCCGTTGTGTAGATCTGTGACAGTTTCCATTGTAATAGTGGTATATACACTGTTGTAGCACTGTATAAGGGTGATGTTTCAGACATGTCCCTACTGTAGGCCATTTGTCCCACCATTATGTTCATCTCTGTGCACACATCTTGCAATGACAGGTTGTTAGTTATATTGCAGGACTCTTACATCCCCTTCAGATATGTCACCATGGTGACCACAGTGATGCAGTGTAGTTAACAGCAACAATAAGTGAACATGTACAGCATGCATTATGGGTAGGTGTGTTAAATGTGTGCATGGAATATACCATGGCCATAACATAGCCGATGTATTGGCAAACCTGATCAATCACCATACTCACCAGCTACAGGCTGCTGCCTGGAGGTATTCCAGAGGGACCTACATAGTTGTGTGTGAGATGTGATGTCAGTAGCCACATCTGTGGCATTAGTACAAGATAGGAGCAGCATTACAGTACATCAACAGTACAAACCCACAATACTACAGATTATGCACATCTGTTTATTACTACAATGCAGCAACAGACTATATATATTTCATCTCACATATGCATGATTAAACTCTACAGATGCAGATGAGTATGCAACAGTGGTCTACTGATGTGCTCTTTGGCCTTACCTGCACGTTCCTCATCCATTGTGTGGGTTGCACCCACCTCCACTATGCTCTCTGCCAGATCTTGTGTTTGTGGGTGGGCAGGTACCCTGAGGCTGGCGAGGAGCTCCTCAACATGTGTTGGGGGGGGGGTTGGATGACATGACCCCCTCCTGTAGCAAGCTGGTCTCTCCTAACCAAGCAGCACACAGATGGCCATGGTGGAGTAGATCAGTGCACTGATGTCGGACCTGCTTATAACTGCGGTTATGCAGGCCGACATCATTTACCCTGTGGACAAGATCTTTCCACAGGGCAGTCCTCTCCTGCAGATCATGGGCTGTACATCCAAACAAGGTGTGATAGTACTGCACCAGGTACTGAATGATGACGTCATTCTCCTGGGGGGTGCACATTGGTAATCTCTCCTGAGACATTGTGCCTTAAAGACATAAAGAAGAAAACAGGTTTGAGGACCTCATACTGAAAGGATATAATAGTTGTTAATACACATCTCTACCTCACCTCCACCATATCTTAGGTTCATAGGTTCATAGATTCATACTAGGCTATCTGCCCAAGGGCATTTATAAGCCTAGCCCATAGTTATTTGGCTTTCGCCACCCCTTTAGTTTGAATAAAACTATGCCTATTATTTTGCTGTGCCTCTGTCAAGCAGTGACACTGAAGTAATCCCTGGGGTATATCTGCGATCCCCCATCCATTGGTCAAGATTCCTCTTGAACAAGGCCAGCGAGGTGCTCTGCCTCACATGTACCGGGATTTTGTTCCACAGCATAGGGAGTCTCTGGGTGATGAATCTGTCCCTCCAGCACGTTCTATTAATAACCGTGTCAAGGTTTAAGTCTCCCGCCTTGTGGTTCTGAGGGATCTAGATTTTTTGAGGTGAAGCATATTCATCAAATCAGGGTTTGACATGGCCTTATATGTCAGGCACAGGTCACCTCTAAGCAAGCAGTATGAGACTGAATAGAGCTGGAGTTCTTTCAGTCGGGCAGCATAAGACATATTTTTGAGACCCTTTATCCTTTTGGTGAGGAACTTTTGGGGCCTTTCCAGCTGCTGCAGGTGTCGGGTCAGATACATTCTGAATGGGGCATTGTACTCAATCATAGGTCTAATGAGTGATGAGTACAGGGGGACGATGACCTCCCTTGATCTAGATGTGAATCCCTTCATGATCAGGTGGGCAATGTAGAAGGTTTTCCTAACTACTTTAGCAACTTGAGTGTCAAACGAAAGGCTACTGTCAACCTGGGTCCCCAGATCCCTGATGACTTCTTCTGTGCTCAGTGGATTGCCACCTATATGGTAGCTAGGGGTAACCTTGTTTTTCCCGAAGGGTATGACTATGCATTTCTTGGCATTTAACTTTAGGCCATGGCTCTGGCACCAGTTATCCGTTTCTGTGAGGCCCTTCTGAAGGATATCTGTGTCAGATGTGTTTTCGACTATGGCGCCCAGTTTGCAGTCATCTGCAAACTTTGTCAGCCATAACCCTCCTGTGTTTGCTTGTACTTCAGAAAAGTAGATGCCGAACAAGAGTGGACCCAGGACTGAGCCCTGTGAGACACCACTTGTGACAGGCTTTGAGTCTGACATGGCTCCAGCAACTCTGACCCTGTGGGTTCTGTCACTTAGCCAGTTTGCAACCAGTCTTGTGATGTATGGGTTTACATTCAAGCTGATGAGTTTTTCAATGATACCTGAGTGGGGTATTGTGTCGAAGGCCTTTGCCAGGTCAAGGTAGGCTGTATGAACTGCCTTTCCTCATCAATGGCCTTGGTGACTGTCTCGAAAAAGTCAACCAAGTTTAAAAGGCATGATCTGCCTTTGACAAAGCCAAACTGGGTTGGATCCAAAGTCTGCAAGTTCCCTATGTCTTTATTTATGAGTTCCATTATGATCCTCTCCATGGCTTTGCAGATAAGGCTTGTCAAGCTAATGGGACGGTAATTTCCAGGGTCGGTGGAGGTGAAGTGGGACCACAGTCGCCGTGCGCCACTCCTTGGGTACGTATCCAGAGGTGAGGCTAAGATTAAACAGCTGTCCTAACTGCGGGTTTAATTCCTCATTGAGTTCGTGGAGCACACAGCCGGGGACACCATCTGGTCCCATGGATGCTGTGTTTTTGCTTTGGAGAGCAGTTCTCACCTGGGCGTTGGAGATGTTTGGGGGCTACAATCCTCTGGTATAGATATCTCTCCTTTTGGGGAAGTTTGCACTGAACCTGTCAGCCAGTATGTTGGCAATGTGTGTAGGTTCAGTAATCTTCACATCATTTTGAACTAATTCTGAGCATATCTGGGAGTTTCCTCCTAGGTTTCTAACATAGCTAAAGAAGGCCTTATGATTGTCTTTGAGTCCTTGGTGATTTTTCTCTCAAAATTTGCCTTGGATGATTTTATGAGAGCTCTTAGTTTTTACTTATAATGATCAAAGGTGTCTTACCTTTCAAGGATTTTGCTCTATCTTGTAGTAGCTTCCTCCTTTTGTTGTAGAGCTTGTTTATGGCTGGGGTCCACCAGACTGGACGCTTGCCTTTGGTACAAAGAGTCTTAGTTTTGTTTGGGATTGCCTGATCCATGCAGTCCTGTAGGTGCTGGTAGAAGGCATTTGTAAGTGATTCAGCGGTTTGAGTAATGTTTACCACTGGCTCAGGGGCCTTAAAGGAGACCACACTAGTTTTTAGAAGTGTGAAGTCGGCTTTTGAGAAGTTTTTCACTGTGGTCTTTTTATTTCAGGTGGGGCGGGATGAGGACCTCCAGCGAGATTAGTTTATGATCTGATCTCACCAGTGAGGGGTATACTTCCGGTGTTGAACATTGTGATCCCATGTTCGTGATGATGAGATCAAGTATGTTTTCTTCTCTTGTGGGGATGGTGACTAGTTGTTCCATGGCATTTGAGTTTATGAACTCCAGGAACCTTTGGGCTAGAGTGTTTGGGCTTGAGTAGTGGTCCCAGTCTATATTAGGGTAGTTGAAGTCACCTAGTATGATGGTGTTTGGAGATACATTTATCCCTCCATTGTTTTCAGGAAGGCCATGTGAGGTTCCTGAGTTTGAGAGGGTGGCCTGTAACATGCTACAAATTGCAGAGCAGTCTTGCCTATGGTTAATTGCACCTGGATGGTCTCCGATGCATCGTGCGTTGCCACCAACCTTGAGGTGTGGGTGTCCTTTATGAATATGGACACCCTCCTTTCTTGGTGTTGTCCGGATTTTGGGCGAACGCATGATATGAGGTGAAACCTGATAGTGCTGGGGTGCTCTCAGGAGCCTTGAACCAGGTTTCAGTCACAGCACAGACATCGATGTTCTCCATACTGAGAAGGGCCTCGAGTGCGTGCATCTTGAGATTGAGACTTCTGGCATTGAGCAGCATTACCCTTAGTTTTTACTTTTTGTGTTCTAGGGTGGTAGGTTTAGAATTTGAGCCTTGCCTAAAAAAGGCACTATGGGGGTGGCAAGAGCCTTTGCCAATATCCGGAAGCCTAGGGGTGACAGGTGCAACAACAATCTGATCACACAACTCAAGGGGTATGTTTACAGCAGACCTACTGTTGGGACATATATCATATTGTACAACAATTTGTGCAATGTGTTTGTAGTCATGTTCCATGTTGAAACACTATCATTGGGGGGCTGTTACTAACAATGTCACCTGCCATTGTAAGAGCCACTATGGTTCCATATATGCATGTGTTCTGTTTGCTATGTGACTGCTGCAAATTTGGTGTTTTGTGTTAATGGGGATATCTATGCATGGTGTTAGACATAATCCTGGAATGTGTGGACTATTACTACCCACATATGTTCTATAATTGTGACACAATAGCATGTTTGGGAGGACAGTTGCGAGCAGAACCACCTCTCCCACTTCATCTGGCCATGTTACCAGGCAACATCACATCTGGGACCCTCTCTGGGACCTCACCTTCTACTGGTCTTGCACAACCTTCTGGTGGAACCACCTCAGGGGATGGTGTTCACCCCCCACGGGAGCACACACAAACAGGATCCTGTCACCTGAATTCATGTCCAGGGTCTAGTACATAGGGAGCTCCCCAGAGACTTGGGGGATGTGCTACACCACCTTGAGGCCCACAGTACACAATCACAGGTTCAGCATGCTCTTCCTGCTCAGCCCCCAGCCCAGGCACCTTCAGGGCCGTAAACATGTAGTTGTGACTGCCCATGGGTAAGGACCTTGGTCCCATTGTTTCCATATGGGGGCTTATGGGTTTTCACATTCCAAACACCACCCCCCATCCAAGGTGTTTACCCACCACATGTGTCATATACCCCCTCTGTATGCTGTCTTGTCTGACTTCCAACCCAAACTACCTCCCCAAATATACCTACTATCCTTCCCAAAATATCAATCCCAACTTCACAAACAAGGGCGATGTGTTCCCAACGTGGATTTCACACCAGACATAACTGTCCATTTTGCACCCACTTACTACTGTATATATATATATATATGTGTATGGATGTGTGTGTAGTTCTCTCACACATATCGTGCAGTGCTGTCATTAAACAGTACTGTAAATGTATATATATATATATATATATGCGTGCGTGTTTGTATATATGTAGAGATACGTGTGTGTATAATATATATATGTGTGTGGGTGTGTAGATCTATATTTTATGTTTTGTGTGTGTGTGTGTGTGTGTGTGTGTGTGTGTGTGTGTGTGTGTGTGTGTGTGTGTGTGTGTATATATATATATATATATATATATATATATATATACACATATATACACATATATGTGTCTGTATATCTGTAGACAGAGATGTGTGTGTGTGTATATATATATATATATATATATATATATATATATATATATATATATACATATATATATATATATATATATATATATATATATATAGGGTACATTCAAACATTAGGTCCACACTCTTTAACTCTCCTTCCTTCACAAATGCACTGTTCTGCCTTGCTACAACACAGACAGGTGTCACATGTGGACACAGCCTAACATTTGGGGGGTATATATAGGGACAGATTGCAGGTAAGCCTATTACACACCTATGGTGTTTGTGCATGCTACATTACATGTTAACATGACTGTCCTGCAAGTGGTCTGGTCTGAAACTCATGTGTCTATCATAACGGCATTGCTTCTGCCACCAGCTATTTGCCACACTAATATAGATGTCTTGCGGTGCAGAACACACACTATGATGGCTTACATCTTGTCATAAAGTGCTGATCTGTACAGTTGACAGGTATGGCTCACTGCCCACAGGGACAGACACTGTTGTCCATAGCAGTTGTTCAGCAGGACATCATTACAACAACAACTCCTGATGGCACATATAAATCTTTCCACATCATCTATCCCATTATTACAGACCAAGTACTACATTCAGTTACATGCATATATGTTTCACATACCTGTTGTAGGATTGTTGTCCCCTTAGTTATGTAGTGTTGTTTGTAGGTTCAGTTGGTGTAGATACTTTTTTCCTGGTTGTTTGTTTGTTTGTTTTTGTCTTTCTCTTTTCTCTCTCTCTCGCTGTCTCTCTCTCTCTCTGAGCTGACTTGAATAGATTGCAGCATAGATTTTGCAGGTGATACACATGATCAGTTGATGGCCTCTGCTCCAACCAGTGTTCACCTCTTGCTACCTGCATGCAGCCAGCTGTGCAGTACTTCCAGTTACCACTGATATGGCATCCCATTACGATAAATTACTAAATCATGTGAATGCTGTCCCATTACCTTCCTGTATGGAGAACATCCTTCCTGTGTGTGGGCAGCAGTGTTACAGACAGCAGGTAGCAATACCTCTTACAACAGGACTTGCAGACACAGGCCAACTACATATTTGTATAAGCTTCCAGACCTACTGACAATGTGAGTAGTTTTGTTATATGCATTGTATACTGCTAGTTTTACAGGGTTTGTTGTGTAGCATGGAATGCAGTTTGTTTGCATAGCTCTCAACTGTGGGCCTATCCACATGATGGCCAGAAGTTTGGCTGTTATGTTTTGTCAGTTCAAAACACAGGTCTTGTCTCAGATATATCACTGTCATTCTGTCTGTGAAGTGCTATCAGTACATGGATACATCCATTTGTGTTTCTGACTTCATATTCCTGAATAAGGGTATGTTGCAACCAATCCTGTAACACCAGCAACTTTCACAGTGTATAACAACAATATTGCAAATATGGCCCTGTGTTACAGCCTCTGTCCTCCACCTATATACCAGGCTTTGTCCATATGTCATGCAGTAGGAGGTTGTTCAGTAGTGGCCTACCATTATGTTATGCTGGCATTCCTGCCATCATTCCAGTGATGTTGTAGACACCCACACATATTGTGGGGTAGGGTCCCTATATATATGGGCTACAGCTGGACAAAATGTGTGTGCCCTTGTACAGTCCAGAGGTCAGTGTTTGTAACACTGTTATATGCCCTTGTAAGGCATTCTATGAGGGAGGGGTATGCACCATTTATAACCTAGGCTGTTACAAAATGTGAGAGATATCAGTAGTATGACACCTTAAGGTATATGGCTGTACATTTTCATGCATTTCACCTTGGGAACATTGGTGGGCTAGTGTTACTGTCTTACAGACAGGTCCGTTTGTCAGTGTGATAGTGATGTTTTAAGTTAAGCATTGTTATGTAACAGATACATCTTCATTATGACAACTTAATTCTTTTCCCCCTAGGGGTTGAGTATAGAATGAAATTGAAGGCTGCTGAACTACATCTGCATTAATTACTGTTGATTGATTGTTATCTTCCAGGCCAGTGTTTCTTTACTGTTGTACTACATGAAGGCCTTGGCCTGGACAGCAACATATGTTATGCTTTCAGATTACTGTATAAAATGTTTTGCTTGAGAGTTGCATTACTCAGTTAGTATGTATTTCAAACAGCTAACTGCTATATGAAATGGCATATACAACTGAAATAGTACACAAATAAACATTTGTTATGTATGCAAACCTATATGTGGTGTCATATCCTTTGACTTCTCTGTGGGTAAATGCTTCATGCAATAATTGTCTTTTGTATGAGAGAATTGCACACTGTCCATTTTAAAAGTTGGCAATTGTAGGAATACTGGCTGTTCAATATGCTATGCACCCTCTAAATATGTATCTTCCTATACATATCTATACGTCGTAATAGTTAAATTGGGCCCCTTCACCCCCATTAACGGTGTCTTTTCTCATATATGTATTTGTTGTGTATTTTCATATATATATATATATATATATATATATATATATATATATATGTGTGTGTATATACATATATATATATATATATATATATATATATATGTTTACATATTTATATATATATATATATATATATATATATATATATATACATATATATATATGTAGATACACACACACACACACACACACACACACACACACACATATATATATATATATATATATATATATATATATATATATATATATATATATATATATATATATATATATATATAAAGAGAGAGAGAGAGATGTATACATATATATATATATATATATATATATATATATATATATATATATATATATATATATATGTATATATACACACACACATATATATATATATATATATATATAGAGAGAGAGAGAGAGAGAGAGAGATATCCATACATATACATATACATATATAAATACATTTCCTCTACTACTGAATGACTGTGCTGGATGATATGTTTGAGAAAACATAATATTTATGTATATCTGACATGGCTTAGAGGTAAATCATTTTGGCTATAGTATGTAGTATCCTGGGTTTGAAACTTGCAAAGGCTGATTATTTTGTTGCTGTGCAGAACAAGGCCTGTTGGATACAGAGTGATTAATGCACTTTTAAGCAGTTGTAAGTGGGTTTGCATGGGTTTGAGCAACTGTAAGCAATGCTAACTTCTGGTTAAATATTCTTACAGTCAGTTAGCCTCTAAATTGCTTATCCTGTGCAGGCATTGCTTACCCCTGTGCAAACAGGCTTAAATCTGCATACTACTGCTTAAAAGTGCTTACTCCCACTTAACCCTGTGCTAATTTCTTTAAAAGAAAAGAAAAAAGGGTGATAGGAAAGTGGTGAAAAAGGGGCACAAAGAGGGAAAGACAGTAGGGAAAATAGCTAGGGATGTGCAGGACGGGTGTAGGGAAGGTCCATAGCTGCCCATTTCTTCTACAGCAACAGCTGTGCATATACACTGAATTTGGAAGTAGATTTGGACACTCAAACCCCAGAGAGAGGGGTGAGGACAACAATAATATGTTGTGAAGCAAATTACACCAGATTACATGTGTCCAGTGGACATGTGTGCGAAATTGACAGCTATGTATGAGGTGAGATTTTTTGGGGGGAACAGATTGCCCTTTCTTTTCTTTTTTTTAAGGTTAGAGTGGGATGTTGGGGAAGGATAGTAGGTATATTTGGGGAGGTATGTTGGGTAGGATGACAGACAAGACAGCAACATGAGCGGTATATGACACATGTGGGGGGGGGTAAACACCTTGGATGGGGAGGGGTGTTTGAAAGTCGGAAGCACATGAGCCCCCAAATGGAAACAGTGTGACTGAGATCCCCACCCATGGGCAGTCACCACTGCACCTTCACAGCCCCAAAGGTGGCTGTGCTGGGGGCTGGGTAGGAGGGATAGGCTGACCCTCTAAATGCTCCACATAGTCCTCAAGTTGGTGTAGCTGATCTTCAAACTCCCTGCGGAGCTCGCACGCACCAGACCCCAGACCTGAAGACGGGTGACAGTTTCCTGTCTGCACCCGCTCCCAGGTAGAGGGGTGAGCCCCATCCCCTGAGGCAGTTCCACCCGAAGGTGGTGCAGGACCAACGGATGAGGATGTCCTGTGTTGAGTTCCAAACATGCTGGTGCCTAGTGCCATGGCCAGATGAGGTAGGAGAGATGGGTCCACTGGGACCGGCCTTCCCAAACATGCTATGGTGTTGCAATTTTAAAACATATGTGGCTTAGTCATAGTCAACACATTCCAGGATTAGGTATAAGGATTAGGTATAAGAGCATGCATAGATATTCCCATTAACCCAAAACAACAGATATGGAACAGTTGCATAGCAAACAGAACACATGCATATATGGAACCACATTGGCCATTACAACAGCATGCAGGTTACATTGGTGGCAGCATGCCACCAATGTGGGAGCATTTCAACATGGCACATGCATAGAAACACATTTCAATATTTATCAAACAATAGGACATATGTCCCAACAGTAGATTTAATTGTACACATACCCATTGAGTTTTGTATTTAGATTATTGTTGCAGATATGGTTGTGGGGGGCTTGTCAATTAACAGCTTGTATATCCCTGTAGTACTATTTTCTTAGTCACTGCTGTAATCTGTACCTTACTTACTATTAGACTACCCTATGGCCTTAGTTTTGACAGTTGTATGTTTGTAGACAAGTATATACATGAAACTTGTTTTACCTACAGTATACACCTCTTACCTGGTATACCTGCTGAGGTATTGTTTGTTAACACTACCTGACTGTTTCTACGCATATTCCCAGATTCCAGGTTGATGTTATGCACATGCCTCTCAATCTCTTATAGCACACACTTTGGTCAAGGCTTGACAACATGCAGGTGGAACTGGGACATATTTTGACAATTGCCCTCATAAACATTTGGTGAGTTGCTACACTGAGAGGTTTGTTTTCATATACATTTTCTGAATATTTACAGGTCTGACAATCAGTTATATGTCATTAAAAGTTGCCTAAATTTCAGAGATCATCACACTGATTTGCCAGGGAGACAGGGTAACAGGCAACGGATGTGGGCAATTTATCTGGCCATTCTGAACAAATCTGTACAATTGAGAGTTATGATTATGCATACAGCTTACTACCACTCCCAGGATTCGAGCAATGGCTGTGACTGCTAAAAATAAAACAGTGTACATCACAGTTGAGTGTGCTGTTTAGATATTGCTGTGTATCTCTTCACTGTTTTCTGTCTATAAGTCTCCCGTGGTTTTACAATCTGACCTTGTAATTACAACAGTCTTCTACAGGGATTCCTAGACAGTTTTATTATGTACCACAGTGTGGGTGACAGTGATGAGCAATACATTATTATTCAGAGAAACTGCAACATTAACAATGCCACACAATACCAGACTAAAACAGTACCAGTCCAGGATTTCAATCCTTATTTCCTTGCACAGTTTTCTTATCTGACAGACCTGTGGAGGGAATGTTTTTTAACACTACCTGAATGTTGCCACACATATTACCAGATTCCACATTATTATTATGCACATATGTCTCACTCTGTTACTGCACACACTCTGGTCATAGATTCACAACATGGGGATAGAGATGGGACATAATTTGCATATTACTCTCATAACATTTTGGTGAGTTGCTAGAGTGACAGGTTTGTTCTTATAGATATATTTCTGATGGTTATGTTGTCTGACAATCAGTTGTATGCCATTATTTAGTGCCTAAACTTTTGGGATCATCCCACTGATTTGCCAGAAGGACAGGGTGACAGGCAGAAAAATTAAGCCAATTATCTGAACTTTCTGACAAAATCTGTACAGTTGAGGGGTATGATTATGCATACAGCTTACTACCACTCCCAGGATTCGAACCATGGCTGTGTGTGCTAAAAATGCAACAGTTCATGTCACAGTTGAGTGTAGTATTTGGATTTTGTTGTGTATCTTTTCAATGTTTTCTGTCTAGGTCTCCCTCAGTTATACAATATGATCTTGTGATTACAACAGTCATATACAGACATTCCTACGCATTTTATTTATGTAGCACAGTGTGGGTAACAGTGCTTAATACAACAGTACTATTAAGAGAATGCAACACTACATTACCATATGATACCAGAGTAAACACAAGCAGTCCAGGAGTTAGACCTTTATTGCCAGGCTGTTACCCTTTTATTTACATACAACCTATATGAGACTTTTCCTGACATATTGTCTGGTTTATTCAGTAAATCCCATACACAATACAGGTTTTATACTGGCAATTAACTTTCTGCTACTTTTAGATTTATTTCTTATGACAGTACATGCAAGATTATTACTAACTTGCCTCGCGATGAAGCCTTTGCAGCATACATGCATGGGCTTCCTGATTTACAGCCCGCTCCACTGCAGCTGTCAGAAACATAAGAGGAATATTTAGCCATACCTATCCATAATATACATGAGCTAGGCAATTATTAAACCGTTAGAATGAGTACTTATGCACTGCTGGGATATCACCCTGTCTAGCTTCTTGGATCCACTGATCCAAGAGCTCCCTCTTCCTCCATTTCAGGTTGGCATAGTGATGGCTGACCTGCTCACCAGTTCAAGGGATACCAGTGGCACTGGTGAGGTCACAGGCGAGACGGTCCCAGGCTTCCGCTTTATATTGAGAACCCTGGTACTGGCCCTGCAGTAGTCTCTCTTCATGGTCTTTTATCAGGAGTCCTGCCATGACCTTAGACTCCTGGATGCCCCAGTGCTGCGCTTGGAAGCACGATTCTTCCCCAACACCGACCATTGTGCCTACAGGAGGAAGCTACAACCAGTTATGAGATGTATTCCCACCTGTGGGTTTTAAATAGGGCTGATTTCCCACACTTTGCCGTGATTGGACAGTTTTGAAAATGCTAAGCTATGGGCAAACCTGCTTACCTAAGGCTGGCATTGCTTAAAGGAGCATACTAATGGGCAAATCTATTTAGCTGGGCTACGCATTGCACACTGTTTGCTGTTTGGCATTGATTTATCATTCATTACATGTTATAAATTTGTTTATTATCTGTGATTCATGTGTACGTACACTGTATGGGATACTTGTGTTTATCGGGGGATTTCACCACTTTATTACAATGACACCTAACATCTGGACTTAATGCAGTACTCCATTTCACAAATATGTTATTTAGTAGGTTATACAGCAACAAATTGTTTATAAATTCCTTTCACATGTAAAATGTGATTTTGCTATACTGAGGATCTGCTTGGGTATACCTCAATTTCAGGTACAGCTTATATGATGTAGTGGTAAATCACTGTGGTTATGGTGTGCAGGGTCGTGGGTTTGAGACTTGCAAAGGCTGATTATTTTGTTGCTGGGCAGAATAAGGGCTATTGGATACAGAGTAATTAAGGAACTTTTAAGCAGCTGTAAGCGGGTTTGCACGACGGTAAGCAATGCTAACGTCTGGCTACATATTCTTACATGCAGTTAGCCTCTAAATTTCTTATCCTGTGTAGGCATTGTTCACTCCTTGTGCAAACAGGATTAAACCCGCTTACTACTGCTTAAAAGTGCTTACTCCAGCTTACCCTTGCACTAATTTAGAAAGAAAAGAAACATGGGTCATGGGAAAGTGGTAGATTTGGACACTTTATACATTTTTTACACTATTTGCTGTTTGGCATTGATTTATCATTCATTACATATTATAACTTTGTTTAGTATCCCTGATTCATGTGCATGCATACTGTATAGGGCACTTGTGTTTATCTGTCGATTTTACCACATTACTACAATGACACCTCACATCTGCACTTAATGCAGTACTCCAGTTCACAAATATATGTTATTTAGTAGGTTATACAGCAAAAAAAAAAACTGTTCATGAAATGCTTTCACATGAAAAATGGAATTTACTACAGTGAGAATTGAACAGGGAATAACTGCTTGCAAAGCGAACAGTTTAAACACTACACTATTGCAATACTGTTTTGACTGAATGTATTTTTCTATTTACCTTCTTGTGCCATTTAAGCTAGAGTATGCGTAGCTAAGCAATGGGTAAACCCACGCAGCTACAGTTAAATTTAATCAATTTGATAAAAAAATATTTCTACTGTTATTTTCTCTAAGAAGGGACAGGTTTCACTTATTGCTGTGGATTTCTGCTTGCATCTGCACATTTGACAGAATTCCTGGTGTGTTTCTGTTGCTATGAGCATAAGGTTTTCCTGGAAAGTGGGGCTTTGACCTTTGCAATGGTTGTGGGTGTTTTTGTCCTGCAACATGTCACATTTGTAAACTAACAGTCCCACTTTGGGCATTTGAAAAGGTGGCAACCCCCTATATGAGCATTCTCAAACACTGTAATTGCCGAATGGCAATTCGTGAGTGCAGGGGTGCATTTATTGTTAGAGCTCTGCTCTCAGATACACACCCCCCAGCACATGTCCATGCTCCGTGTCCGTTTAGGAGCAGAGGCAGCGTGCCTTCATAACTATGCATGGCGCGCTGCCATGCTGCTCTTAAACAGTCATTTCCGTGCAGGAATAAGCTATTCCTGCATGGACATTTACTGAACCCCAGGGTGTGCCTTCATTTAAGGTACTAAATCCGGCTACTTGCCTCTATCTGCTTATACCTACTTCATCCCATGCTATCTTCATTTTTTCATAGATTGTGTCTTTAATCACTGACTGCTCCCAAATTTTCTTACATGCAGGTGTTCTCCAGCTCATATCACCAAGATTTGTAAGTCCTATTTCCTAGTTTTCAAAACTATTTTATTAAGAGTTAGTTCAAATCCTGATACTTTATAGAGTTTCTGAAAAGCATCCAACACCAAAAGTAGTGTCTGGTCTATGTTTTCTGCCATCAGGATGCAGTTGTCAGCACACAACTGGAACATTTTTTACCCTTAATTTTTTCCTTTGGGAACAACCATATACCCATGAATTACCACATAGGTTGCAGTACACTAAACACCGAAAGTGTGATAAGAGACTTAGGAACACAGGTAGACAGTGGTCTCACCTTCGATAACCACATCGCCACAACAGTCAGGAAATCCTTCTATGTGGCACACCTCATCACTAAGGGCTTTTCATCCAGAAAAAAGGAGGTCATTGTCCCACTGTACTCATCCCTCATTAGACCCATCATAGAGTACAACGCCCCATTTGGTATGTACCTCACAAGACATCTGCAACAACTGGAAAGGCCACAGAAACACCTCACTAAAAGAATCACAGGCCTAAAGCAGATGCCCTATGCTGACCAACTAAAAAACCTCCAGCTATACTCAGTCGCATATCGTCTACTGAGAGGCGATCTCTGCTTAACATACAAGGCCATGTTAGACCCAGAGCTTGTTGGACATGCTACACTTAAAGAAATCCCAATCTATCAGAAGCACACGCTCCAGGGACCTAAACCTTGTCATCACAATGAACAAAACATGCAGGAGGGATAGGTTCCTGACCCAGAGACTCCCCATACTCTGGAATAGACTGCCCATACATGTCAAGCAGACTACTTCCTTGGCCCTCTTCAAAAGAAACCTTGATGACTGGATGGGAGATAAGAAATTTACCCCAGGGATCACGTCAGTCACCCTGCTAGGCAGGGGTCCAGGGAAGTAAATATTGTGGGAAAAAATAGCCAGGGAATGGTTATGGCTAGGCTTGTATAGGCCCTAGGGCCAATAGCGTAGTACCAACCTATGAACCTTTATCACTTTTTTGTTCCTTGGTTTAAAACATTATTTACTTGCATGGCCACACTTCTGTCCCTAACAGAAAGACCCTGGGGACACTAGGCATCCATGTCTAGTTCCTTGAAATCTTTTCCCATGTAGAAATGCTACATCCAATGTGGGAGTATCATAAATTGTCTTCATCCATTTGGTGAACTTCTCTCCTAGATATCTTTTTTGCAGTACTTCAAATAGGAACTCCAAGTTCACTTCACCAAAAGCTTTTTTTAATGTGAAATAAAACTGCTCCTGCTTTCTTAAGTCATGTTTGATGGCTTTTGATGAAGTTATCTAGGTTCCACCAGTTAATATTGTGGAAAGAAATAGCCAGGGAATTGTTATGACTGGGCTTGTATAGGCCCTAGGGCCGATAGCCTAGTACCAAACTATGAACCTATAATCTATGCTATGTTTTACGTTTACAAACCCATTTTGTTGTTGGCTTAGTATTTAGCAAGGACTTCATCTGTTATTTTCACTAGAATTTTTGCCAGTACTTTTATGTCTAGATTTGGAAGTGAAATCAGCCTATAGTTAGTTAGATAGCAAGAGATGTTCTGCTCTCTTGCTCATTTGTAAAACTGTTGCTCTAACATGTTTCATACTATCTGGTATCATTTGTCTCTTTCAAAGTTGGTTTTAATGATCTAATGTTTCTTGTGATATTTCTTTTTTATCCCTGTTGATGGAATTCCAGAGGGAATCCATCCAGGCCTGGGACTTCACCCCTTTTAATATTTTGCATAGTTATCTGGACTTCTGTAGACTAATAGGACTATTTATATTTGTATCTCCCTTATTTACTAGCTGACCAGTCTGGACATTCTGGAACCATCCTCTTATCTGGCTCTCCCCTTTGTTTTTTTCACATACTTCTTCAAAATATGATCTAAAATCTTCCCTTATCAGCCCTGATGAACCTAATATTTGTTCAGCACTATATTTTATATAATCAACATACTGTTCTCTGCATTTTTCTTTGTGTCCATGAATGTGTTTTGCTCTCCTCTTCCCTTATAAACACTAGAAATCACTTCTAGTCATGCATTCACTCTCTCTCTTCTAGTGTTATTATTAATTGTTCCGGCACTCCCTTTAAGATGTCTAACTCCTTCATTAGAAGGGTTCTGTCATTAACTTCTCTCAGGATTAAATCCAGCAGATCTTTTAATCTGCATTCTTTTTACTCTACTTTGATACCATTTGCCACTTTCTTCCTTCTTTTGCCATTAAATGAGCTCTTAATGTTGCTTTGACCCATTCCCATCATACAATGTGCATGTTTTCTTTTCAGTTTCATTGTTTCTCATCACTGAATGCATCTCCTACCTAAACTTTTCCTATTGTTCTTTTGTTTTCCACTTATACCAAGTCTATTTCCATGTATCTATCCTAACCTGCCCTCGGTCTATTGCCACTGTTATGAGCACAGGGACATGATCCACAATATATCTGTCCAAAATATTCATCTGTATCCAATCTATTATCTTGAGCGTCTTCTGTCCGGGAATAAGTGAAAAATATCTTCTCCTCCTTCATATCCCTCCATAGGTCTTTTAAATTATGTTTGCTTATCCTATCTTTAAACTAATCCTGGGTTTTAATGTTGTGTTCTTTTTCACTGTGTAGCCTATGCAGTTTATGAATCAAGGTGACATTGAAATCCTCCCAACTACTTGTATGTCTTCTTTCTTTACTATTTTACTCCAGTTGTTGAACAGTTCATCAAAAATTATTGGGACATTGTCTGTATTTAGGACATTTATGGGATAATTTACCATCTGGGAGATACAGCACATAACCTATTCATGGATAAACTTTTACCCTGTGAGGATGTGAAATGTTATAAAGCCACGCTTTGCCTCCTTCCTTGGGAGAGTACAATACATGATGTGTATCACAATAGCCCTTATCCTGAGGTGGGAGTATAACATAATATTTGCTTAGGTAGTTCTTACCTGGGGAGATGCTACAGCAAGTACTGTAGTCACAGAACACCTGCTACAGAGGAAGAATGCAGCACACAATTTGTTTATGCAGAACTTTCTTCTGGAGAATTTTGCAGCATATAATATATTTGTTTATAGGATCCTGTCTGGGAAGGCTCAGTACATCAGCTCATAATGGATATCCTTCTACCTGAGGAGCTTGGAGCATATAATATATTCACTTGCACTTTGCACCCTCAAGATGATGCAGCACATAAAGTATCAGCTGTCACCTAGAAAGAATGGCAATATGCAATGCATGCATAAATTAGAATGCAACACAATGTAACCCCCGAGACAAGTACTTGATTCTTTGTAAAGACATATCTGTTGTTGTTATCGAGTGATCACATCATGTTGTCTGCCACCTTCCTCTATGGTATTACTCCAAAAAAATATGAAGAGATGGAAAAGGCAAGAGAGTAAGTATGTGCTGTATGTTTGCCACCTAATTTGCCTAGGTTCTGTTACTACCTAGCAAAAGCTCCCCTCTGGTGAAAGTAAGAGGGACCCACTATTGAGCATATGCCATCAGGTGAATTAGATAAAGTAGTTGCTGAAGCAAAATGGGGAGTCTGTCAACCTTAACTTCTGTTGAGAGGGGCTCCATAGGCAAATCAAGAGCATTGTGTAAGACAGAGGGAGACAATAAATCAGAATTTAATTTCATCATGTATTGTCTGGGTATATAATATTAAAAAATAAGATGATGGTTCTTAAAATAAAACAAATACAGAAACATAGGAAATGTGTTTCTGCAGCCATTTTACCAGTACATAATTAAATGAATTTGAGCTGAGAAAGAGTTTGTGTAATGGAATCACCGCTGGGATATATGTAGTTCTGCAGTCTTTCAACTACGGTACAACAGTTGTGACCTTTGACCTGACAGACAGTCGGTGAGTTATCAGAGATGGCACATGTTTTCTTTTTTTCTTTTTGAATTTGTGGGTTTGTAGCATTTAACAATATATTATAACATTTTGACTTTCTGACCTCAATTATGGTTTGCAGATGCTAAATCATTCAGCTGTTATGTTTGCCCAGGTTTCTGCAGCTGCATCATAGCAGGCCATTTCCAGGACTCAGAAAATAGAAAAGCAATTATAAACAGAGTCAGAATCTATATATTATCTTAGGACAGAACTTCAAGTTAACAAAAGCTCTATGCACAGATGTGAATGTACTCCTGACTGAGCGCTAACACAAATGAGCATTCATGTTAGTATGCTAACCCCAGTGTACACAAAACAATGTAATCAAGGTCTCATCTGCGCAAACCATTTGCTTCCTGGTCTCAGTCTGACAGATATTTATTGTCTGGGGAGAGGGCGATATTACATTCTTTTTAATTTAATCAACACATGCCCCTTACAAAGGGACATATTTATATTTGGAGAGGCTACCTCCATCATTCAGAAGTCACAAAAACAAAAGCAATTAGGCCTGCATCATCATATCAAAAATTGAAAAACAGAACTCAGAAAAATGCTTAGATGCAATAATTTCCCAGACTAGCAGTTTGTTTAGTAGTTTGTCGCATTTTAATGCAAGCAGGGGGAGAATTCTCCTCCACCGAAAAAAAAAAAATGAATTCACACAAGATCAAAGATAATTATTCACAGCAGTATGCTGCAGAATTAAGTCAGCCAATCAGACTTAAGCTGGGGGAGGGTAGGTGAAATGATGCAGAGAAAGAAAGAGAGAGACAGAGAAAGAGAAAGAAACTGTATCAGTATACTGTAGAAACATCTAATTTTCTGACTGGGAAAGGCTACTTGCACTGTTATTGTTTGTGCAATGTGGGTGACCTACTGATCCCTGTTGATGTTTATTTCACCACTTGTTTATAACACCTCTGCATTATCTACCCTGTTCATTCCATGGAGGTAATTATGTGTTTAAGAATTTGCCCTTCCCCTACAAACGTGCATTTTTAATCTAACAGGTTCTTATATATTGTAACTGGACAGTCTTGTTGATACCTTACTTCCCTGCTTCCACCCCTGACCTTTCTCAAATGTGGTCTAAAGTAGAGCAAGTTACTACAGATGGAGATGAAATGAACTTAATGCACAGTTCAAAGAGTGCTTCTTTTCTGCTGTTCTGTTTCTTTGCTAAGATATCCCAATAATAAACAAACACTGCATGACATGTTGGTGTGCAGTTTAGGGTTGCTACATGAAACTACATGACATGTTGCTGGATCCTAACCATATTTTGAGTGGAATCTACATGTCCATCTTTTGTCTTTGGGATTTTTTTTCTCATACACTTCACTTTTCCTCTGCCTCCCAAAGATTCATTATTTATATCAAATGGATATCTAAAACAATATTTGTAGATTTGCACCATGGAATTTTATTCCCCAGATTTTCAGTGTAAACGAGCTTCTGATTCATTATGATTAACCAAGTAATAAAGCAGTTGTCACAATGATCCTTTAGACAAAAGGACTGAGTGGAAGCATTATAGGCCATTATAAAGACAGGATCTGTTTATTTTTTTTATTTATTTAAGTTTGATAACTGGATGAGGGTGCTTGTCAACAGACCCTTTTCAGCCATGGCCCTGTTACTTACACTTATGGTATACCAACCTTTTTATACGCATTTACTCAAAAGCTTTATCTGCCAAAACATTAAGACATGGCAAACAAATTTATAGATACCATTCATTTTGTAAAATGGGTATAGGGTCAAGGGCATCATGGCTGCAGGACAATTGATCAGTTCATGAAGCAAATAATATGCAGTCCATAGGCCACAAAAAGAACTGCAGTACATGTTTTACATAATCTGGAGAATTCTTGATAACTCTGTATATTTCAGCAATAGCACATGGAATGGAGCAACAGCATGTCTCATCGCTGTAAACATCTCAACACAGAGTATACAACATGGAGCTGCATAGTGCTTCATCAGTGTTGACATCTTATAGCAGAATGCACAGGATGGATCAACACAATGCTGTGCTTTGATATCTTAAAACAATGATATCTTAAAGCAGGGTCAATTGCTAGGAGTAATACAATACTGCATAACTGTGAATATCTTATGGCAGGATGCACAGGATGGATCAACACAATGCTGCACCACTGTAAATATCTTAAAGCAGGGTGCTCAAGATGGGGGTATGCAATGCTGCACATTGCAGATATCTTAAAGCAGGGTACACAGCATTGAACAACATGACACTGCATCACTGTAGGTATCTTAAAGCAGGGTGCACAGCATTGAACAACACAACACTGCATCACTGCAGCTATCTTAAAGCAGGGTGCTCAAGATGGAGCTACACAATGCTGCACATTGCAGATATCTTAAAGCAGGGTGCACAGCATTGAACAACACAATGCTGCATCACTGTAGATATCTTAAAGCAGGGTGCACAGGATGGAGCAATACAATGCTGCACTACTGTAGATATCTTAAAGAAGGGTGCACAGCGTGGAGCAACACAATGTTGCACCACTGTGGATATCTTAAATCAGGTGCACAGCATTGAACAATACAACACTGCATTGCTGTAGATATCTTAAAGCAGGGTGCACAACATGGAGCAACACAATGTTCTATCACTGTAGATATCTTAAAGCACAGCATGTATCATCACAGTGCTGCACCAGTGTAAATATCTTAAAGCAGGATGCACAGCATTTAACAATGCAGTGTTGCACCCCTAGATATCAATAGGTAGGGTGCACAGCATGAAGCAACACAATGCTGCCCATTGTAGATATCTTAAATCAGGGTGCAGAACACTGAACACCACAACACTGTACCACTGTAGATATCTTAAAGCAGGGCACACAACATGCATCAACACAGTGCTGCATCGGACGGAGCAGTGGTGCAGCAGTAGTGTTGCTTCACAGCAAGAGGTTTTCTGGTTTGATTCTTGGCTGGAGTACATTCTATGTAGAGTCTACATGTCCTCCCTGTATTCGTGTGGGTTTTCTCTGGGTACTCCAGTTTCCTCCCACGTTACACAGATATGCATCTGGAGTGTTTCTCCCTGGGCCTCCGCAAAAAACTGACTTTGTTCCAAGTCATACTTTCCCCGGTAAACAAATATTAAATAAATTAATCTTAAAGAAGGATGCACAGCATTTATCAACACAGTCCTGCATTACTGAAGATTTTTTAAAGCAGGGTGCACAGCATGGAGCAACATGCTGCTCTATGACTGCAGATATCGTAAGGCAAGTTGCACAGCATGGATTAGCACAATGCCCTATCACTCCAGCCATCTTAAGGCAGGGCAGATAGCATGGAGCACCACAATGCTGCACCACTGCAGATATATTAAGGCAGGCACATAACATGCAGCAGTAAAATGTTCTATCACTGCAGATATCTTAAGGCAAGTACATAGCATGGAGCACCACAATGCTACATCACTGAAGATATCATAAGGTAGAAAACATTGCATGGGACAGTACAATGCTCTATCACTGTCATTTCAAGGCAGACTGCACAGTAGAGCAGCCTCTGTGTGTCCTGTAGGACAAAAGCACTATGAAAAAAATCAAGTGATATAAGTGGATATCAGGGACACATAGCAGTGCAGCCTGTGCAACCCACAATATAAAAGCACCACATGTGGCATGATACAGCACACTAACAGGAATAGGAATTCACAGCTGAGAGTTTGGGACATATACAGGTTGTCTTACTGTACGAAAGTTACCAAGGGACAGACAGTAACTCTGCCTGCCTTTTCTCTGTCACTCTCAGTCTTTGCCTGTATGTCTCCCTGCTTTACGCACACAAACACACACACACACACACACACACACACACACACACACACACACACACACACACACACACACACACACACACACACACACACGCACACACACACAGGATACTGAGCTAGAATAACTGACATGCAGGAATGGGCCTCAACATTAAAAGATCATTTTAACTGACTGTAACATTTTACCAATTCCTGAGCTTTTACTATTTTCCATATGTAACTCATGGCAGCTACATTCCACAGTCCTTTGGGTTTTACTGTCTTACTTTGGGATGTTCAGGTCATTCTTGCTTTTCAGAGAAGCTGCAGAGCAGCTATGTTCTGGCAACAGTTTATGATATCACTGCTTCCTAATGCAAGGATTTGTTTGCATTTTGTAAGTGTATATATATATATATATATATATATATATATATATATATATATATATATATATATATATATATATATATATATATATATATATATATATATGGCGGGACTGTTCCTGTACATCACGGCAGCATGCCTTCCATATTCATGAAGGCACACTGCCTGTACTGTTATACAGACATGGAGCTGTGTATGAGTGCAAGGGGGGTGTCTGAGAGCAGAGCTCTCACAACACACATGCCCCTGCACTCCAGAATTGTCTTTCTGCAATTAAAAATGAGTGAGAATGCTCATAACACACCCGACCCATCAAGAAAAAAAAAGTGGTCAAAGGCAAAATGTCCCACCATGAAGCAGAAAGCTTATAAATGTTCAGGTTTGGCATTAACAGGGATATTCTGAAGGGTATAGCTAAAATAACACAACATAACCTTTTTTTTATAAATGCAATAAAGTTTAAGTGTAGCTGAGTGGGTGTGCCCATTGCTTAGCTACGCATAGTCCAGCTTAAATAGCACAGGAAGTTAAATAGCAAGAGACATCCAACATATGCAGTATTGCAATAGTGTAGTGGTTAGAGCATATGGTTTTTGAGTAACCATTCCTGGTTTGATCCCCACTGTAACCAATTCACATTTTAAATGTGACAGCAGTGCATAAACAATTTTTTTAGTATTACCTACTAAATAACATATATTTGTTAACCGGAGTACTGCATTAGGACCAGATGTGAGGTGTCAGTTTAATAAAGTTGTGAAATCCCCATATAAACACAAGTGCCCCATACAGATAAGTCACACATGAATAAATGTAATGAAAGTACATTGGGGATGTCAGGGACAGCAAACAAATTTATAATATGCAATGAATGATGAATCAATGCCATACAGCAGATAGTCTATAAAATGAAAAATAAGCAATGCTAAGCATTGCACAGCTCTGCTTACCAGGTGTAAGCATTGTCTAAATATGATTGCTAAGCAATGATTAGCCCAGCTAAATGGATTTGCCCACTGGTAAGTAGTGCTGAACCTGCCCCTTTAAGCAATGCCGACCTTAGCTAAGTAGGATTGCCTGTAGCTCAGCTTAGCTCAGCATATTCAGCACCATCCAATCATGGCAAAGGGTGGCAAATCAGCTGCATTTAAACCCCACAGGAGGGAATACAGATCATAACTGGTTGCAGCTTTCAACTGTAGGCAGAATGGCTGGAGTCGGAGAGGGCATGCACTTCCATGTGCAGCTCTGGGGCATACAGGAGTCCAAGACCATGGTAGGGCTCCTGGTTAAAAAACATGATGAGAGACTGCTGCAGGGCCAGTACCAAGGCTCCCAATATAAAGCAGAAGCCTAGGACTGTCTCACCCATGACCTCTCCAGTGCCACTGGTATCCCTTAGACTGGTGAGCAGGTCAGGCACTATTATGCTGATTTGAAACAGAGGAAGAGGGAGCTCTTGGACCATTGGGTACAAGAATCAAGGCAGAGGGGTGATGTCCCAGTAGTGTGTAAGTACGAATACCAGTAACTGTTTAATAATGTCCAGCCTGTGTATATGATGGATAGGCATGGCTAAATATTTCTCTATTTCTGTTCTAGCTGTAGCTGAGTGGGCTGTTAATCAGGAAGCCCATGCAAGTAGGCTGCAAAGGCTGCATCAAGAGGCTGGTGAGTAACAATCCTGCTTGTAGTAGTCATACCAAATACATATAAAAGTAGTAGAAAGGCAGCTGCCAGTATAAAAACTGTTTTGTGTATGGGTTGTACTGAATAAACCAGACAATATGACAGTAGTAGTCCCATGTAGGTCATATTTAAATAAAATTGTAACTGCCTGGTGATAAAGCTCTAAGTTCTGGAATGGTTATGTTTACTCTGGTATTGTATGGCATTTTTAGTGTTGCATTCTCTGAATAGAAATGTTGAATTAACCACTGTTAAGCACACTGTGCTACATAATAAAAATGTCTAGGAATGTCTGTATAAGACTGTTGTAATTACAAGGTCAGATTGTGCAACTGAGAGAGAGACAGAAAACACTAAAGAAATAGACAGTAATATCCAAACAGTACACTCTGCTGAAACTTAAATTGTTGTATCTTTATTGGACACAGCCATGGTTTGAATCCTGGGAGTGGTAATAAGCTGCATGCATAATCATACCTCTCAACTGTACACATTTGTTCAGAATGTCCAGATAATTGGCTCATATTTTCTGCCTGTTACCCTGTCCCCCTGAAAAATCAGTGGGGTGATTTCAGAATTTTAGTCAGCAAATAATGACATACATCTGATTTTTAGACCTCAAAACCTTCAGAAAATGTATATGAAAACAAGCCTGTCACTCTAGCAACTCTCCAAGTTTATGAGAGCAATATTCAACAAATGTTCCTAGTTGTACCCCCATGTTGTCAAACTTTGACTAGGGTGTGTGCAATAAGAGATTGAGAGGTATGTGCATAATATTAACTTGGAGTCTGAGAATATGTGTAAAAATGGTAAGGTAGTGTTAACAAACATTCCTTCTACAGGTATGCCAGGTAAGAGATGTAGAATTTAGTTATAAGACAGTTGAAGTATACACTGTTTATAAACATACCACTGGCCAAACCAAGGCCATAGCGTAGTGTAATAATACTTGTACCTTAATGATTAGAGCAATGATCATTAAGGTTGCGAGAGCTACAAGGATATATAAGTTGTTAATTGATATCTCTCTCCCCCACCATATCTGCAACTGTAATATAAATACACAAATCAATGGGTATGTTTACACCAAGCCTACTGTTGGGACATATGTCCTATTGTTCAACAAATATTGCAATTTGTTTCTTTTAATGTTCCATGTTGAAATACTATCTAAAGACTTCTACTTCTAAAGACATGCTTCTGGAGGATTTCTCCTCGGGCCTCCACTGAAAACAGGATCTGTGGAACCTAGTCGGAGTTTCCCGGTCAACAAATGTTAAATAAAATAAAATAAAAAATAAAATAAAAATAAAAAAACTATCATTGGTGGCCTGTTGCTATTAATGTAACCCGCATGCCATTGTAATGGCCACTGTGGTTCCATATATACATGTGTTCTGTTTGCTATGCACCTGTTCCGAATCTGGTGTTTTGGGTTAATGGGAATATCTATGCATACTGTTATAACTAATCATGGATTGTGTTGGCTATTACTAACCCACATATGTTTTAAAACTGCAACACCATAGCATGTTTGGGAAGGCCTGACCCAGCTGACCCACCTCTTCCACCTCATCTGTCCCTGGCACTGGGCTCCAACATGTCTGGGACCCACCCTGGGACCTCCTCATCTGATGGTCCTGCACCATCTTTGGGTGGAACCACCTCAGAGGATGGGGCTTGCCCCCCCAGGAGTGGGCGGGGACAGGAAACTGCCACCCATAGTCAGGTCCGGGGATTGGTGCGCAGCAAGCTCCAAAGGGAGTTTGGAGATCTGCTATGCCAGCTTGAGGGCTGCATGGTGCATTTAGAGGGTCAGCCTGCCCCTCCTACCCAGCCCCTTGCACAGCCACCTTCGGGGTCGTGAAGGTGCAGTGGTGACTGCCCATGGGTGGGGACCTCAGTCCCACTGTTTCTATTTGGGGGATCATGAGCTTCCAATTTCCAAACACCCCTCCCCATCCAAGGTGTTAAGCCCCCACATGTCATATACCACCCCTGTATGCTGTCTTGTCTGTCTTCCAACCGAACCTACCTCCCCAAATATACCTACTATTCTTCCCCAACATCCCACTCACACCTTTAAAAAAAAGGGCAATCTGTTCCCAAACAAAACATTTCACCCCATACATAGCTATCCATTTCATACACGTGTCCACTGGACACATGTAATCTGGTCTAATTGGCTTCACAACATATTATTGTTGTCCTCACTCCTCTCTCAGGGCTTTGAGTGTCCAAATCTACCTCCAAATTTATGCTGTTGCTGTAGAAGAAATGGACAGCTATGGACCTTTCCTACACTCATCCTGCACATCCCTAGCTACTTTCTCTATTGTCTTTCCCTCTGCATGCCTCCTTTTTCACCACTTTCCTATCAACCCTTTTTTTTTTTTTCTTTCAAGGAAAGTAGCACAGGGTAAGCGGGAGTAAGAACTTTTAAGCAGTAGTAAGCAGGTTTAAACCTATTTGTGTGACAGCAAGCAATGACAACACAGATTAACCACTTTTGTGGCTAACTGTCTGCAAGCATATTCAACCGGAAATTAGCATTGCTTACAGTCGTGCAGACCTGAGCAAACCTACTTAGAACTGCTTAAAAGTGCCTTAATCATTCTGTATCCAACAGCCCTTGTTCTTCCCAGCAAAAAAATAATCAGCCCTTCTAAGTTTCAAACCCAGGACCCTACACATCATAGCCACAGTGATTTCCCACTAGGCCATTTGAGCTGTACATAAATGTGATGTTTTCTCAAAAATATCATGTAGCACAGTCATTCAACAGTAGGGAAATATATTTATATATGTAGATGTATGTATATATATATATATATATATATATATATATATATATATATATATATAAAATATATAAATGTGTATTGCATTTGCACATTGAATCCACACTCTGAACCTCTCACTGCAAACCATCTGACCAAACGAACTGTTAATGGTGGTGAAGGGGCCCAAATTAGGTATCACTTGTAATTATTGCCATTTCCCCTTCCTCCACAGCTGAACAGATATGCTTTGCAACACAATAACCAGTCCATGCAAGTCTTGAACCCAGGACCCTGCATAACATACCCACAGCAAATTAACAGTATGCCATCTGAGCTGTAAGATGTCAGGATATCTGTAACATATGCAGAACAGTCAGTCTACCACAGGGAATGTACAATGTGGAAGCACTAAACATTACAATGATACATATACACACACACACACACACACACACACACACACACATATATATATATATATACATACATGTATGTATATACACATATACACATATAAAGATATTACTACTTCTAGATATGTATAAGAAGAGTATATATAGAGGGTGCACAGCATATCAAACAGCCTTTATTCCTACATTTGCCACCTTTTAAAATGGCCAGTGTTTGATTCTTTCCTAGAATTGATAATTATTGCACGAAACATATACCCACACACAATGCAAAGGACATGACACCACACACAAGTTTGCATAAACAGAAATGTGTATTTTTGTGTACTATTTCAGTTGTTTATGCCATTTCTTATAGCAGTTAGGTGTTTGGAATAAATAACTGATTAATGCAACTCTCAAACAAAACATTTGATACAGTAATGGGAAAAACATAACATACTTTGCTGTTCAGGCTAAGGCTTTCAAGTAGTACAACAGTAAAAAACACTTGCCTTGAAGATAAGAATCAATCAACACTTTATTACAGATGCAGTTTAGCAGCCTCTAATTACACTCTGTACTCAACCTCTAGGGTGAAAAGTAGTAGTTGTCACAATGTAAATGTATCTGATACATAACAAAGCTTAACTTAAAATGTCACTGTCACGCTAACAAACAGAACTGTGTGTAAGACAGTAAGCTGTAGCCCACCACTATTCCCATGGTGAAATGTATGAAAATGTACAGCCATATACCTTAATATTTCTTACTACTAATATCCCTAACATGTTGTAACAGCCTAGTTTAAAAACATTTAATACTCTTCCCCCATAAAATGTCTTACACTGACCTCCGGACTGTACAAGGTCACAGATGTTTTGTCCAGATGTTGCCATCATATATACAGACCCTACCCCACAATATGTGTGGGATTCCACAACATCACTGGAATGATAGTAGGAATGCCAGCACTAAATAATGATAGGCCATTAATTAACAATCTCTTACTGCATGACATCTGGACAAAGTCTGGTATATATGTGGAGGACAGAGGCTGGAACACAAGGCCATATTTGCAATATTGTTGTTATACACTGTGAAAGTTGCTGGTGTTACAGGCTTGGTTGCAACATACCATTACTCAGGAATATAAAGTCAGAAACACAAATGGATGTTGCCATGTGCGACTAGCAATCAACAGAGATAATGCCAGTATGTCAGACACAAGACATGCGTGATGAACAGACAAAACATAACAGTCAATCATCTGGCCATCATGTGGATAGGCCCACAGTTAAGAGCTATGCAGACAGACTACATTCCATGCAAAACTAGTATGTACACACAAACCCTGTAAAACCAGCAGTATTCAATGCATATAACAGCAATACTCACACTGCCCGTAGGTCTGGAACCTTATACAAACATGTATTTGGCCTGTGTCTGCAAGTCCTGTAGTATGAGGTATTGCTACCTGCTGTCTGTAACACTGCAGCCCACACACAGGAAGGATGTCTTCCATACAGGAAAGGTAAAGGGACAACGCCCACACAATGTAGTCATTTATAGTAGTGGGTTGCTATGACATTGGCGATTGGAAGTACTACACAGCTGGCTGCATGCAATTAGCAAGTGGGGAATACCAGTTGGTGCAGAGGCCATCACCTGACCATGAGCATCACCTACAAAAGCCTTGCTGCAACCTATTCAAACTAGCTCGATCCCTGTAGTGGAGAGAGAGAGAAAAACACACTAAAAAAATATTACTACAAACAAAAAATAAAAAAAAAAAACAACCAAGGAAGATATCCTAGTGGTACACTGAAGAGAGCATAATAATTAAACATGTATGTGAAACATGCATGCATCTAATTGAATGTAGTACTTGGTCTGTAATAATGGGATAGATGATGCTGAAAGATCTATATGTGCCATCAAGACTTGTTGCTGTAATGATGTCCTGCTGAACAACTGCTATGGACATAACATCTGGCCTTGGGGCCATACCTGTCAACTGTGCGGATCTGCACAGAATGACAAGATGTAAGCCATCATAGTGTTTGTTCTGTTCCTCCAAACATGTATATTAGTCTGACAAATAGCTGAAGGTGAAACTAATGAAGTCATGATAGACAATGAGTGTCAGACCCCACCACCTTCAGAACAGTCATGCTAATGTGAAATGCATCATGCACAAACTTCATAGGTTTGTAATAGGCTTATCTACTTTCTGTCCCTATATATTCCCCTCCCCAATGTTAGGCTGTGTCCACATGTGACACTCTATTTTGTAGCAAGGCAGAACAGTGCAGCAGTGGAGGAAGGAGGTTAAGAGTGTGGACCTGATATATATATATATATATATATATATATATATATATATATATATAGAGGGTGGGAGGTTGGCATAATGGTTAAGGTGTTTGCCTTACAGGCGCAAGGTATAGGGTTTGATTCTCACAGGGGGTAATTGGCTAGGCTTAAAATGGCCCATAAGGGCAATTAGCCTAGTACTAATCTATGAACCTATGAATATGTATATATATATATATATATATATATATATATATATATATATATATATATATATATATATATATATATATACACATGTATGTCTACATATATACAAACACACACACACACACACACACACACACACACACACACACACACACACAGATATATATATATATATATATATATGTATATATATATATATATATATATATATATATATATATATATATATACATACATTTTCACTACTGTTGAATGACTGTGCTGCATGATATGTTTGAGAACACATCACACATATCTGCAGCTCAGATGGCTTACTGGTAAATTGATGTGGCTGTGGTGTGCAGGGTCCTGGGTTACACACTTGCAATGGCTGATAATGTATTTGCTGGCCAGAACAAGGGCTGTTGGATCTAGAGTGATTAAGGCATCTGTAAGCAGTTATAAGCAGGTGTGAAATGGACAGTTATGTATGGTGGGAAATTTATGTTGGGAACAGATTGCCCTTTTTTTGTTAAGGTGAGAGTGGGATGTTAGGGAAGGATAGTAGGTATATTTGGGGAGGTAGATTGGTTCAGAAGACAGACAAGCCAGCATATGGGGTGGTATATGACACATGTGGTGGGTAAACACCTTGAATGGGGAGGGGTGTTTTGAAATTGGAAGCCCATGAGCCCCGAAATGGAAACAGTGGGACTGAGGTCCCCACCCATGGGAAGTCACCACTGTACCTTCACAGCTCTGAAGGTGGCTGTGCTGGGGGCTGAGCAGGAGGGGCAGGCTAAATCTCTAATTGTGTCACAAGGGCCTCAAGGTGGTGTAGCAGATCCCACAATTCTTTGCAGAGCTCCCTATGCACCAGACCCTGGACCTGACTTCAGGTTACAGGATCCTGTCTGTGCATGCTCCTGGGGAGGGGGGGGGGCAAGCACCATCCCCTGAGGTGGTTCCATCTGAAGGTAGTGCAGGACCAGCAGATGATGAGATCCCTGGTGCCATGGCCAGATGAGGTGGGAGAGGTTGTTCTGCTGGGAACAGCCTTCCCAAACATGCTATTATGTAGCATTTTTTGAACATATGTGGGTAGTAATAGTCAACACAATCCAGGATTAGTTATAATAGCATGCATAAATATTCCCATTAACCCAAAGCACCTGATTTGGAACAGTTGCATAGCAAACAGAGCACATGCATATATGGAACCACAGTGGTCATTACAATGGGATGCAGGTTACATTGTTAGCAACAGGCCACCAATGATAGGGCTTCAACATGGAACATGAATAGAAACTCATTTCAATACGTGTTGCACAATGGGATATATGTCCCAACAGTAGGTTTGGTGTAAACATACCCATTGATGTGTGCATTCAGACAATTTTTGTAGATATGGTGGGGGGTGGGGGAAGAGATGTCAATTAACAACTATTATATCTTTGCAGTATGAGGTCCTCAGACCTTTTTTCCTGTTTATGTCTTCCAGGTACCATGTCAAGAGAGTGACGCCTTGTGTTCACTCCACAGGAGAATGACATACTTATCAACTTTATTGTGCATCACCATGGAACACTCTTTGAGCATACGGCCCATGATCTGCAGGTGGGGACTGGACTGTGAAATGAGCTCATCCACAGGGTAAACGATGTCAGCCTGCATAACCATAGTTATGAGCAGGTGCGACATCATTGCACTGACCTTATCCGCCACGCCCGTCACTATGCTGCTGCAGTTAGGAGGGACCAGCTAGCCACAGGTGGGGGTCATGCCATCCAGCCCCCACTGACACATGCTGAGGAGCTCCTCACCAGCCTTAGTGCCCCTGCCCACCACCCAAGTCAAGAACCTGAAGATAGCATTGTGGAGGTGGCTGCTACCCACACAATGGACAAGGAGCATGCAGGTAGGGCCCCAGGGCCAGTGGCGGCTGGTGACTTCAAATCAAAGGGGGGCTGCAGGAGACAGATGAATGGGTGGGGCCAATGGGAAGGGGTGTGAACTACTAGAAAGGGGAGGGGCTATGGTCAAAACCACAAAAACTGGAACTTTAATTAAATACGCTGCCCTGGGTGCCAAACCATCAATATGAGAGTCCAATCAAGACAAAAGAAAGTGTAGAAGAAAAAAAATTCAATGCATTGGCTGCATGACAGCTTACTTAATATCTAGATGGAAACAAAAAGGTTGTGAGGCATGAAAAAATAAATTGCTTTTTAAATACATTACTGGAATGCCAGTCAAAATCAAGTATAAGAAAAACAAGCAGCACTCAACTCAAACCACTTCTCCTTGTACTGCAGTTCTAATTATAATTTATATTCAGCTTTAAAAAAGTACCAAGTAACATGCTGTTTCTGTGATACCCCCATTTGTAAAAATGTTTATTATTAAAAAAAGACCTGCTGCCTGACAACAACTATCTACTTGTTTCATGGGGAAAACATGATCAAAGTAAAAAATGAACAGCAAACAAGAAACAAGCTCAAGATAAATTGCTTAAAGGGTTACTGCACAGGTTATGGACCACACATGATAGATTGGCATTCTGTTTAGTTTACGGGTAAAGCCTGCAAAGATGACTGCAAGTCTCCAACAAAGGTAATGAGCTTTTTAAAATACTGTAATACTATCCTTTAGTACAAATACTGTCATATGCATTTCAACACCCAAGGCTTAAACGTTATCTAGTTATGTAAGTATTCTTTGCATGGCAACAACAAAAAGGCTTTCACTGTTGGTAATTCTTTAACAGTATGCTTATAAAAGCTTACTTGCATCCTACAATCTCAGACAAGCTTACCTGATGGTCATGAAAGCATTGCTACTTATACACAGAGCAATGGGCACTTTCTGAATAATAAGAAGCATAAATTAACAGTATAAAAATATGACAGAAAACCAAAACATTCTGCAAAATCAAGCAAGGACAGATGAAAAGCCACTGTAGTACTTGTGTCTACCTTGGATGGGGGGATACTCTGTGCACTTACACTGCATAACTGCTTCTTGCCTTGCTTGGACACATCCAGAGTCACTACATGGGGGAGTGAGGTGCAACAAGTATGTCACAATTTGAAATGTCTCTGGCTGACTGTGATGGCGCTGACACATTTTCATACCTCTCAACCTCAGAGCAAGAAATCTGGGCAAAGCCATAAATAGAAGTGGGACAAAGGCCCAAAGATAAGGACACATTTAAATATTGCTCTTATAAACTTTCTAATAGAATAATAGGTCTTGTATTAGTATGAATTTTCTGAAGGGTATGAAATCTGAAACTCAAATGTCTGGCATTTTTTTCTAACTTCAATCTTTAATGATTTGCCACTAATTTACCAGAAAACCACAATTTTATGAAAAATGGACCAAAATGTGATGAAAAAATATAAAATAGCCACAGAATACAGCTGGGAACCTGTCAAAGAAGGGGGCACTTTTAATATTAATACTGTTAACTTGAGCAGTTGACAAAATAAATTAATCTACATGCATTTCTGAAATAAAAGTAATCTATAACTCTGATTATTACAGTTGTTTATTAATTGTAAACCCTCCACATTTTCTTCCAAAATTGCCATTTTGCGGAGTGATTATTAAAGAGAGAGCAACAGTTTGAGCCAAAATCAGGGACAGTTGAAAGGTTTGGATATGGCTAATTCTATAAAGCAATTAACTTGCACATACCTTTCAACCTGTTAATGCAGGAAATCTGGACAAGGACAAATATATTGGGGGAACATACAAACAGTACTAAAATTGCTCTTGTATAAACTTAGTTGATAGAATAAGAGGTCTTGCTTTAGCATGCATTTTTCTGAAGGTTATGAAGTCTGAAACTCAATGTCTGTCGGTATTTAGTGACTTAATTCCTAAATGATTTGCCAGAAAACCTCAAATTTTATGAGGAACAAACCAAAAATAAGAAGCAGAAATCTACTCATTCTGTGAAAATCTGGACAGTTGAGAGGTATAGTTCAGCCGAGGCTGTCTTTGAGTTTGCCGCCCTTCCCCATCACAAAATCATGGTTGAATGGAGCCACCTCCCTGCAGCCATTTCAATGTCCCATTACTTGGCTATTTCACCCCATTTGCCATAAACACTGTAACGTGCATATTGCTTTACTTATATGATGATTTGGATTTCATTTGAAAGTTTTATTTTGCATTTTACAGCACAAACACTAAGACATCTGCTAAACATTGCAATGCAGTCTCACAATGAAAATAGACCTAGCATTAAAACATCTCTGCCCTTGAAACTCACATTCATTGAAATAGCATTGAAATCCACATTCAAAGAAAATACATTTGGCTAGTATAAAGATTAACTTTGGGCTTTTTTCAAATGATAGGCCCCTTGTTCACAAAACATACATGTGTTGTGTGATACATCTTCCTGACTGTATTAAATTATATTCTTTGTATAATACAGTACAGTTGTTAGAGGGTGTTTTAAATGCATTGTTTTGAACATTTTCCAGTAAACAATGAAACAAAATGCATGCACCAATAATGACAAAACTGCCCAATTGAGAACATTTCCATCATAAAAGTCTACTCAAACTTCTACAATCCACCAGTATCAGTAAATATGCACAATCTCTGCAGAAGTAAAAGTCATCTATATAATTCCACATTAAAGAGATCTGTAACTAATAAAGAGGTTGCTGCTAGCAAACAACTTTATATTTCATTGTTTCATCTACAAATAAAGTGCCTGTTGCCCTTGAGGAATAAATTGCCTGTGTTACATTAAAAAAACGATAAGGTAGTAATATTGCAATGGGGAATGGATGGCAAACTGATAACAGGTTCATAGTTACTAGGTATCTTCGCTAAAGAGGACATTCACAGTATGGCAGCATCCACCTCCTGTGGGAGTAGAACCCACAGCCTTCTGCATCAAAAGCAAGTATTCTACCTGCTGTGCTATTAACAATACGAAAAGACTCACCATAAGCAGCACTAAACTTCTCTTCCCCTGCAGCTCTCAGCTCCTTGTAAAATCTGCTCGGCACTCAACTGTATCTCTTAACTTTGCAGCACAAGAAATCTGGAAAAAGCCAAATTTTATTGAGGGGGGACAAAAAGCCCAAAAAACAGGGACACGTTTTAAACATTGCTTTTATAATCTTGGAAAGTTGCTAGAATAAAATGCTGTGTTGTCACCATATATTTCACTGCCAAGGCTTGAACCCAGGACCCTGTACAAAACAGTCAGAGCAACATACCACTATGCCAAATCATCAGTGTTATGAAAGAGTGGAAGACTGAAACTTAAATGGCTACCATTTAGTGAACTCAGTTCTCACCATAGCTGTCAACCTCTTCGCACAAAACTCCGGAACAAAGCCAGTAATAGGGGAATACAGCCCTCAAACATATTCACTGAATTCAGTTCTCACCATAGCTCTCAACCTTAGCACAAAAAACCTGGACGAAGCCAATAATGGGGGAATACAGTCCCAAAAATATGGACACATTTCAAATATTCATCTTATAAACTTAGAAAATTACTAGAATAAAAGGTTTTGTGTTATTATGTACTTTCTGAAGAATATGAAGTATGAAATTCAAATGCCTGTCAATGTTATTTATTTAACATTTCTTAACCAGTAAAGTCTGACTTGGAACAGAGCCAATATTCAGCAGAGGCCCAGGGAGAAATACTGCAGACACATGTTTTTGTAACATGGGAGGACACCAGAGCAAACCCACACACAAACACAGGGAGGACATGCAGACTCCACACAGAAAGCACCCCAGCCAAGAATCAAACCAGAAAACCTCTAGCTGTGAGGCAACAATGCTATCACTGCATCATCATCTATTCAAGGAATTAAGAATTTATAAACCACAGATTTTATGAGGAACAGAACAAAACAAAAGGAATTCAGGCTCTTGTTACTTGAACTCAGGGTACAGGGTTCAAGCCTGAGGTATTCTCTAACCACCACCAGCAGGTATCCTGAGTTCTCTCTATAGCCACCAGTATAAATCAACTGGGGCATTTCACACATACACACACACACACACACACACACACACATGCACACACACGCACACACACACACACACACACGCACACACACACACACACACACACACACACACACACACACACACACACACACATACACTAATCCAACACTCTGTGGCTGGCTGAAAATAATCTGTTCATCCTATCTTGTGTTTGTGCCAGAATGCATACTTCCAGTTCCTGTTTCCGAATGTTCCAAGACTGCTGACCTTGCAGTCCGATCCCCTTCCAGTCTATGCAGTTAGCACTACATAGACTTCTGGGGCATCAGCAGTCTGCTGACTTCTTCCTAAATCTGGACTGGTAAGGCATCAGTCCGGATTTACTTTCTATGCAGCAGGTTAAGAGGATTTGTATTGTACCATCGTGGTTCACAGCTGGGATGGATGCATTCCTGCAGTCCAATATCATGAGCTGCCACTGCCCAGGGCACATTAGTAGACCACTGTTGCTTACCATTCTTCATCTGTAAAGTATTTTCATGCATATGTCAGATAACATAGTCTGTCGCTGCAGTGTAGTAATGAACAGATGTGCATAATCTGTAGTATTGTGGGTTTGTACTGTTGATGTACTGAAATGCTGCTCCTACTCTGTAACAATGCCACAGGTGTGGCTACTGACATCACATCTCTCACACAACTATGTAGGTCCCTCTGATATATCTCTGGGGCAGCAGCCTGTAACTGGTGAGTATGGAGGTCTTTTGTTCAGGTTTGCCATTACACCGGCCATGTTATGGCCATGGTATTTATCATTCACACATTTAACATACTTACCCATAATGCATGCTGTATATGTTCACTTATTGTTGCTGTTAACTGCACTGCATCACAGTGGTCACCATGGTGGCATATCTGAAGGGTATGTAAGAGTCCTGCAGTATAACTAACAACCTGTCAGTGCAAGATGTGTGGACAGAGATGAACATAATGGTGGGACAAATGGCCTACAGTAGGGACATGTCTGAAACATTACCCTTATACAGTGGCTACAACAATGTATATACCAGTATTACAGTGGCAACTGTTACAGATCTACACAACAGCATATCACAATACCACATTCCACAACTTTTACAACTTGTAATGTGATCCTAACATGAGCAATGAATGTATAATATTGAATCCTATGTTAAGACTAACAATATGGGGAATACATACCTTAACTCATTACAGCTGAGTAACGTCTCCAGGCATTTCTACAGTTACCTCCTACTGCGCTTCTAGGAGTCAAATATTGCCTGTTCATATTTGCATTAATATTTCCAAAACCATGTTACATTCAAGGTATCAGAATATTTTATCTTGAAGCATGCATGATGGCAAACAATTGTATTGATATATGACTTCTATCAATTAGTATTTGGTAGAACTGTAAGATGATAAATTAATTTTTTCAAGGCTGAAGCCACACCCACTGGGAGTTAAAGGTGCACACTTAAAAGAACTCTACTGGAGGGAAACACTGGAAGCATATCTGCACACAGTCCAAATAACATATTGTGGAAGCAGCTTTTTGAGGTACTGCAGCATTCATTCGTCTTGAGTACACACCTTCCATCAAGTACGAGTCCTCAATGTCACACCAAGTAATGATCTGCTGTCCAAGAAGTATGTCCATGACAATTGCCCACTCATCTGCAACAGAGTCAGCCGTGGCTTGCACACATCTTACAAATCATGGAATGGATCCCATATCCAAAATGTAGCACTCAGGAGTGGGAGACGTAGCCTTACCTTGCCATTGCATATACCTTCGCAAACAATGCAGACAAGCATGTATGTGATGATGAAGTATGGGACACCATTAATGTAGAAAATAAACAGATGCCCATCCAAGACAGATGACAACACATATTGCAAACTGGTCAAGGAGGCTGCCCAGAAACATGCAACAACACTGAGGGACTTGCAGGAATGTCTAGCAAGTACTACCTGTGCAGTACCTGTGTCGACAATTACCTGCACTCTGTATAGGTGTGGCCTATGGGGTAGGGTAATCAGATGGAAGAGTTGTTCCACAGGAGACATCATCCAGGGCTCTCTACAGGTAGCATATGCATAACATCAGCTCTCCCAAAGGCAGGTATTGCAATGTATAATGGTGTACTGAGACCAAGGCTGAAACCTACAGACAGTATTAATAAAGATATATGTGCTGCACAAGCAACACCTCACTCCACCTCATGCCCACCATCCCCATCTGTACCTTGCTGGTGCCAGTGTACACCTTTAGGTTTGCTGTTCATTAGCAGGAACTAGGCCTGTAGACATGGTGTTCTGAATTTGGGACACTGCAAAATAACACTCATGTGTGGCCCATAGTTGTCAAGCATCTGCAAAAGGCTGAGGATGGGGAGGGGTGTCATCCTGAAACACAACAGTGAACTGAAGCATACATCCAAAGCTCGCTAAGAATGGCTGTATCTGAACACAGTCAAGGTCATGCATTGTGTCAGACATAACCCTGACTCCACAGCAATAGAGAAGGCACTGTGCGACCTCCAAGGGCTGTGCACATGAGCTGACCTTGCAATCTGGCAGAGTTGGGGGACATTTATAGGACAGAGTGACCAAATAATGGCAAGTGAAGATGGGCCATGCTAGTATACCCTTTCCAGGAACAGTGACTGCTGTAGTTCACTTAACAGGTGCTGCAAGAAAACTATCATGTTAAGAGTGTGCACACTTATGCAACCCACATATTGTATGCATCTGAATGAACATCTGCACAACTAACAAATTTGTTTGATACTGCATTTGATTGCACAGGTCATATGTCACATAGGTGTGTGTGTAATGTTAACATATGCAGTATTGTGGCCCCATGGCATATCAGGGAAGAGGGTGGCATGTCAATAAGGGTGTATACACTCCTCATCACCACAGCAAGCTTTGAAGGTTGTCAGTATAATTGGATTTTATTGCTCATACATGCACTGCTGATGATGAGATCTCAAATCAGATGTCAGGCATTCCCTACTGACATCTGTCCTCATATCAACCCAGGTATGTGTCATACAAACACATAGGTACTGTGAGCAACAGAGCAAATATAACTGCCACTCATATACACATTCAACAATGGTGTGTACACTTGTGAGATATGGTGCACAGTACATGGCAGGGTGCTGAACAGGTGCACAACAATACTGTGTACATGGGTGCAGTGTGTTCCAGGGGAAGGGGAATCACCTACTAACACAACTCATGCATCACAGAGATGTATAATGTTGGTAACAGGGATTGCGTATAGCTGCAGTGCATGCTGTTGAGTGCCATATGTCATGCATGTTGACAGTTGGGAAATGAGAGGTCAGTGTAATATCTTTGTGCTACCTCACCTGTAAGTGAGTGTGTGTGTGTGTGTGTGTGTGTGTGTGTGTGTGTGTGTGTGTGTGTGTGTGTGTGTGTGTGTGTGTGTGTGTGTAGAGGTAAGCAATGACATACAGGTCTTAAATTATGTTTTCTGTTTTACCCTCACAAGTGGCAAGGTGGGTAAGGATCCCTCCTGCAGGCAAACTGATGTTAGTATCCATACAGACTCTAACAATTATGATAGGTATGGTGAGGCACAGGATGGGTTATCAGGGGCTGAAGCTGTGCCATCCATTGACATCCCACTGTTATCCACCTCATCCCCGCACACAGTCACATTGCCTATACATACCCCATCACCAGTGGCCATAGATGAGGGACAGTTGGCAGGTGGTGGCATGGGACAGGACAGTGTGGTGACTATGGCAAGTATGTCTGTACACAGCAGCCACAGCCATATAACCAGTGAGGTACTACACACGCAGATGTACAGGGGTGCTCATTGGAGGGCTGCTGGCCATCATGCCCCTGGCAGAAGTGCCACAGCAGGTGTCACCAGACTCATGTTTTGGGCCATCATGGAGGCACAGGCACGTATGGCATGTTATACCAGACAGGGTCTGAGGCTCCAGAGGGCTACTCATTCTGCTGTTATTGACAACATCCATGATCTTGCAGGTGCCCACTGTTATTTTGCACAGGTCCTGGCTAGACAGTTGGGTGAGATGGTAGGAATCCTCAACCATGCAATGTCTGTGTTAGAGCATATGGTGGGAGTAGGGTGACAGCCACATGGATGTAGGTCCGCAATACCAACAGTTGTAGGTCTACGTGGATGTGCAACAAGTCAGAGCTGCTCCTGTAGTGGCAGTACCAGCACCAGCACTGCAGGAGGGTGCTGTCCACATGAAAACGCAGCAGGCCATGTGGTCATGGCCCTGGCTGGTCCCAACAGGGACCCAGATCCAGCTGACATTTGCACTCATCAGGAGAGAGTACCATATCTGGCCTTGTACCTGGTAGTGCCCGTGGAACTCCTGGGAGGGACAGTTTTCATTGCTGTGGCCGGAGATGGTGAACTGCACACCTTGCCATGTACAGTCTGCAGCTGTCCAACAAACCTCTGTATAGGGCAGCCACATGGCCAAACTGTGTGCATACACACACACACACACACACACACACACACACACACACACACACACACACACACACACACACACACACATCACCAACACAGCTAGGGCACCTCCATACCTACACACACACGACATCTGCACAGCCCAATTAATAACCAAACTCCCTAACACACACACATGATGTCAACCAAATGGCCCAGCCTAGGTATCTGGAAAACCCACAACACACCCTGTGCACATGATGATACCTGTGCCACATCCCTCTCATCCATACCATTAATGCAGGGACAGGCTAATATGGTTCTGATGCACAGGGTGAATGTACTAAGTTGTAGCAATGTAATGCTGTGTAACATGTTTTCAGCAGGAAAGTTTAATGCTTACATGTCAGGATGTGTAGCTGTCCAGCCATGATGCATTATAGCTGTTATTAACACTGACTGATTGTGGTCTTCATAATGTATTCAGTTTGTGTTGTATGTGTCTATGTGTCAGCAGGATGTTAGTCTGATGTTGTTTCCTACAAGGGATATGACACTGTTGTGACACATTGACTGTGTCATATCCTGGGTACAGCTGAACACAAGTAACAGGTCTGTATAACAGTTACTGCATGTGCCACATGGCTGATAGGTCTGAGGGGTGTATACAGGTGAGTGCATGGTGGCTGATGTCAGCAGCCCTTCTTCAGTGGACAATGGTAAGTGTACTGGGTGGCACACACCACATGTTTGTGTATAACACACACACACACACACACACACACACACACACACACACACACACACACACACACACACACACACACACACACACACACACAGGCTTTTGTGTTGATGCAATACACACAGAATACTGTACAAATGTACATACTTAATTTTGCAGTGAACTCATTTTAGCCTATGTAATTCCACCAAGACAAAATAGGCAAAACATCACATCAGTAAATAATCAGTCTGCTACTGTAATGTCATTGACGATGGTACTGGCAGGGTATATGTCCCCTCCCCCAATGTAGTGCAATCTTGGCATTGGTAAACATAGGTGTGCTGGTGTGAATGTCACAGCCCTCCACTTTGGAGGGTGTGGGGTGGTGTAGAGCCGCACATAGTGTGAGTGACATCTACTTAACCTGTTAAGATAAACTGCACAGTGTTACAGCAGACTAAGTTGGGGGATACACATAACAATAACCCTAATGAGGGTGGCTGTGTCCACAACATTGACAACCAAATATATATACCAACTCCAGTATCGCTGTACAGCTATACAGTGGGGAAGAGGGAATTTACATATCTACTACTAGTTTTGTTGGAATGAATTTCAACAACATGATTCCTTTGAAATGTTATCATTTGCCAGTCATTTCTCGGACAGATGACCTCCTGGGACATGTATTTCCTGCAAACTGAAATAGAAGCCTTCACATACATACACACTTACTTGGCAACACTGAGAGTAGAACCCCTATCTAGGTACTTATTGCTACTAATGTGTTTGGCCTTAATTGCACACACCACACAGCTTTTAGGATGAGGTGTGTCCCAAGTCTCTTGTTAAGTGAGGAACATCACCAGACCTTGTACAGTATGGTAATGGGGGATGTACTAGGTGTTAATGAACAATGCATAGTATGACATACTGTCATATACACATTGATAAACACATAACAGTCATAGATACATTGAAGAGACCTAAGTTTATCAGTGCTAACTACCATGTCAGTGAGTCCATTCTGTTACAGATAATTTTCACACAGCGCGTGCATCATTGGGCTAGATAGTGTCCTCAGCTACTTTTATGGTTGATGGTGACAGTGGTTCTCATACAGTGGACCTTTGGACATGTACTGGAGGGTACCATGGTGCAACGACAGTATACCCATCACCCACATCCCACAATGGATATTTTACTCACTGAAACCCATGATAATACTCTGGCATACCCACAATCACATATTGACCAGAACTGCAATAAAACCCCTTGTCTATCTCATCAGTGCTACTAAAGGGATATGCATTTATTGCACATGCCGCAGGGATAATAGGGTGATGGTTTGTCATGGCGCTCCTAATGTCAGCATTATCACTATGCCTTATACTGTATGGCCAAGTGTATTGTATTTGGAGATTGTGGCCTCAGAATGCTGTATTCTACAAATATACACACTTGCACACATACACACACTTGCCATGACTCAGAGGGTAACCTATGCCTATCTACCCTTTTGTACAACAGTGTTGTGCTGTTACTGCAAGCTCCAGGTAGCCCATAGGGCGAAGAGTGTTACAAGGAATATTTAATGTCCATTACAGCAGCAGCCATTTCAAACTATGGCATTGAGGGGTGTAGTGTGTGAGAAGGTCCTCAGGGTATTATCAACTGCAGGTTTACAAACACACAGATGCTGTTATTCTCAGCAATGCACACTGACACATTTGTCAGTACTAAGGTCCATAGGTGCAGTTGTTTCTAGGTGTGTACCAGGATATTGTCCATGGAGAGATGAGAAGAGTAGGGGATGTGGGTACAGTGGTATTATGCCACTTTACATTTGTCAGCAGGCCATCACCTGATGGCATGTGAGTGATCCTCAGGGTGACAGTTAAATACAACATCCAATCATCTGGTTGTCTCTTCCAGATGGCCAGTGAGGTGCTCCAATTGACATGTATGCAACATATATTACATAAAATGGCCAGTGTCTGGGTTGGAGGCCTGTACCCAAGCATGTTCTGTTGACTATTGTAGTCTAGTTGAGGTATCCATGGCATGTGATGCATACAGGGTGGGGTTTACCAGCTGTGGCATTCATAACACAGCTGGGCATACATGTTAGTGTCAGTCACAGCACATAGAAGCATGTTATGCACATGGAATTGAATACACATTAAAGATATTATTACCGTGCTACTTCATCAGACTGGAATGTGATCACTGGTTATCAGGGCTGAGGCATGCATAGCAGGTGTAAGCATTGGCTCAATATAAATGCTAAGCAGATTTGTGGACTGGAAAGCAAAGCCTACAAGGTGTAAGCAGCTTTTCGTTTACCCGTACGTTAGCAGCACTTACCATTGGGCAAACCCACGCAAACCCACTTAAAGCTGCTCAAAACTGCCTTAATTGCTCTGTATCCAACAGTACTTTTTCTGCCTAGCAACAAAATAAACAGCTTTTGCAGGGCTTGAACCCAAGACCCTGTACACTACAGCCACAGCAGCTAACTACTAAGCCATCACATCTGTGAAGATGGTTGTTGTTTTTTCCAATATATCTGTCAGTACACATGTGAATAGTAATGAACAACTGCTTTGACTTCTATAATTGTGTAGTACATGTTAGTGAAATTAGTGTTGAATCAAGTATGTTGTTATATCTAAATATGCACATATCAGATAAATATAGTGTGATACATCTGGGAAGGCATATGCAGCAGTCATGTTTACACATAACAAGGATATATATATATATATATATATATATATATATATATATATATATATATATATATATATATATACATATATTCTGCATATACCTCACCTAAGTATCATGTTTAGTCATAGTCTCACCTCAGGCTTTATGCCCACTGAGTGGTGCACAGCTACAGTTATCCCACTTCACAAGGGGGGGTCCACCTTGGATCCCGGGAACTACTGTCCCATCAGTCTGACGAGCCTGATCTGCAAGGGCATGGAATGCATTATCATGGAACTTATAAACAAAGACATTGCCAACCTTCAAACACTAGACCCTGCCTAGTTTGAATGGCCAATCCTGTCTCCTGAACCTGATTGACTTCGAATCAGTCTCCAGAGCTGTGGACGAGGGTAAGGCGGTCAACACAGCCTATCTGGATCTCACCAAGGCCTTCAACACCATCTCTCACTCTGGAATAATAGATAAACTTACTAAGCTGGGCATAAATCCCTATGTCACTCGATGGGTTGGCAACTGGCTTACTGACAGAACTCAGACTGTAAAAGTAGCTGTCTCCAAATCCAGCTCCTGACAAATAATAAGTGGAGTACCTCAGAGTTCAGTCCCGGGACCACTCTTTTTTGGCATCTACTTCTCTGAAGTACAGGCCAACACTAAGGGACTAACAGATGACTGCAAAACTGGGAGCTATTACTGAATCCATAAATGATGTGGATATTCTACAAAAGGGCCTTACAGAAACAGATGCTTGGTGCCAGAGCCATGGGCTCAAACTTAATGCCAAGAAATGTATAGTTATCCCCTTTGGGAAAAACCATGCACTCATGAATTATCACATAGGTGGCAGCACAATAAACACGGAAGGTGCGATGAGAGACTGAGGGACACAAGTGGACAGTGGTCTCACCTTTGATAACCACATTGCCACAACAGTCAGGAAATCCTTCTATGTGGCACACCTCATCACTAAGGGCTTTTCATCCAGAAAAAAAGAGGTAATTGTCCCACTGTACTCATCCCTCATTAGATCCATTATAGAGTATAATGCCCCATTTGGTATGTACCTCACAAGACATCTGCAATGGCTGGAAAGGCCGCAGAAATGCCTCACTAAAATAATCACAGGTCTAAAGCAGATGCCATATGCTGACCATCTAAAAAAACTCTAGCTATACTCTGTGGCATATCATCTACTCAGAGGCAATCTCTGCTTACCATACAAGGCCATGTCAAACCCTGAGTTGTTGGACATGCTACACTTAAAGAAATCCCAATTCCTCTGAGCCACTTGCTCCAGGGATTTAAACCTTGTCATCACAATGAACAAAACATGCTGGAGTGATAGATTCCTGACCCACATACTCCCCATACTCTGAAATAGACTGCCCATACATGGCAAGCAGAGTGCCTCCTTGGCCCTCTTCAAAAGGAACCTTGATGATTGGATGGGAGATAAGAAATTCTCCCCGGGGATCATGTCAGTCACCCTGCTAGACAGGGATCCAGGGAAGTAAATATTGTGGGAAGAAATATCCAAGGAACTGTTATGGCTAGGCTTGTATAGGCCCTAGGGCCGATAGCCTAGTACCAACCTCTGAACCTGTGTGGAGTCTGCATGCCTTCCCCGCGGTCGAGTGATGTTTAAAGACATGCAGGTAGGTGAGTGCATGAATGGGTGTGTCTTCTTTGAAGGTTGGGCATTGGGCTGGCACTTCGACACCGTAAAAATCCACTGCCAAGCATCTGCGGACCAAAGTTCCACTGTGGCGACCCCTAACCGGGAAAAGCCTAAAGACATTAGTTTTACATATATGTATACATGTACATACACATCTATATTTATATACATATTTATATATATCTGTATACTGATATATATATATATATATATATATATATATATATATATATATATATATTGTGTGTGTGTGTGTGTATATATATATATATATATATATATATATATATATATATATATATAGATATGTGTGTGTGTGTGTGTGTGTGTGTGTGTGTGTATATATATATATATATATATATATATATATATATATATATATATATATGCATATATATATAGATGTATGTGTATATATGTACACGGATATATATATATATATATATATATATATATATATATATAGATATATATATATATATATATATAGATATAGCTATTTATATAGATAGATATGTATTTGCATATATAGGTTCATAGGTAGGTACTAGGCTATCTGCCAGAAGGCATTTATAAGCCTAGCCAGAATGTGTTGGCTTTCGCTGCCCCCTTAGATTAGTTCCCTGTGCCTCTGTCCTGCACAGCCACTGAGGTGTTCCCCGGGGTAAAAAGCATGTGCCCATAACATGTACTGATACTTCAGCACCAATAGTCACAAACTCTTAGTGCAAGGGGATGTCATGTAAGTCATCATCATCATCATCATCCCCTTTTTCCCATTTACATGGGGTCGGGGTATCGCATTAACTGTCGCCAACTCTCTTGATTCAGTGCCACTCTCCTGCCTTCTTCAACACTCATGCCTGACTGTCGCAGATCTTCTTTCACACAATCCATCCACCTCTTTGCTGGATGCCCTCGCTTCCTCTTACCTTCTTCCTGTCTGTCCCAAATCTCCCTCACCAGATTGTCTTCTGCTTTTCTACACATGTGCCCATACCATCGTAATCTGTTTTCTTTGATCTTTTCTGCAATTGGAGCTACTTTGGCTTCTGCTCTTATGTCCTCATTTCTTCGCCTGTCCCGCAGTGTGCATCCTACCACCTTTCTCAGGCACTTCATTTCCATCACCTCTAGCTTCTTCAACTGTTCTGCCTTTACTGCCCAGGTTTCTGTACCATACAGTAGTACTGGTCGCACCACTGTCTTGTACACTTTACTTTTCAGCTTCTTTGGCATTCTTCTGTCATATACTACACCTGATACTCTATGCCAGTTGGCTGCAGCCCCTCTGATTCTAGCTTTGACCTCTTCATTCAGACTACCCTTCTCCTCAACCCCCTCCCAGATACTTGAAGCTGTTTACCTGTTCCACTATCTTCCCATCTATCTCTATTCTCAGCTTCTTCTGATTTCCCCAATTTGCTGCCATTACCACTGTCTTATCTGTGCTTAGTTTCATCCCATGTGCCTTCAGATTTGCATTCCATTCTCCTATCCTTTGCTGAAGTTCTAGATTAGAGTCTGCCTGTACTGCCACATCGTCTGCATACAGCAGCTTTGTTGCTCTGAACCCTCCAACCTGTTTGCTGATGTAGTCCATTACCAGTATGAACAGCAGTGGGCTCAGAGCTGAACCCTGGTGTACACCCACTGCCACTGGGAACCCCTCAGTAAGGCCAAACACTGTTCGTACTTGAGTCACTGGGTCCTTGTACATAGCCTGTACTAATTCTACCAATGTTTCTGGGACTTCAAACCACCGCAGTACTGCCCAGATCAGCTTTCTTGAGACCTTGTCATATGCTTTCTCCAAGTCTAGGAAAGCCCAGTTTGACTCTCTCCTCTTCTCTAGTTTCTTCTCAAGTATCTGTCTCACTGCAAACATCGGGTCAATTGTTCTGCATCCTGATCTGAATATTAACTGTTCATCTCCCATCTTACCTTCTACTATTCTGCATATCCATTTATCAATCACCCTCTCCAGAACTTTCATGCAATGTGGTAGGAGTTTGATGCCTCTGTACTGTCCACAGTTGCGGATGTCCCCTTTGTTCTTGTACACCGGCACGAGTATGCTTATTCTCCAGTCATCTGGAATACGCCTTTCTCTCCACACTGCAATTAGTACCCTCAGGAGCCATTTCTCCCCTAGCTCACCCAGCATCTTTATCATATCTGCTGTGACCTCATCTGAGCCTGCTGCTTTCCCTGACTTCATTTTCCTTAGTGCTGCTCTTACATCTTCTAAGCTGGGCTCCTCTTCTACTCTCATTGTAGGCTGTTTCTGGGGCCGTACCGCTTCTGTGGGGTTTTCTTCATTCAGAAGCTGCTGGAAATACTCCTTCCATCTGCCTTTAATGTCCTGTGGGCTGGTAAGCAGGTTGTTGCTGGAATCTCTTATGAAGGGTGTCTGACTATCTTCTTTATCTTTCCGTCTTTGCCTTGCAACCTGGTATAGTTTATTTGTGCCCCTTACTGGGTCACTTTCCAGAAGCTGATAGAGTGCCTCTGATGCCCTATTCTTTGCTATTGCAACTTCTTTCTTAGTTTATTTGTTAGCCAACCAGTAGTCCTTCCTAGCTTGGTCAGTCATTTCAATCTCCCACTTCTTCCTGCACTCCTTCTTTCTTTTGATTACTTCCTGCACTTCTGCATTCCACCACCAGCTTTCCTTATGTACCTTATTTCCATACCTGGCTCGGCCACATATCTTTTCTGTAGTCCTAACACATGCTGTTTTTAGGTGCTGCCACTCTTCTTCAACTCCACCTATTTCCTCTTCTTCTTGGGGTGCTAGAGGCCTGAGTAATTCCTTGAACTGCTGTACTTTCTCTCCAGTCAACTTCCAGGTCTTCAGCCTGGTCTCTGTTGACCTTAGAGCCTTCTCTGACCACTGCTTGCAGCTGATTGTGGCAACTACTGGTTTATGCTGTGAACCAACTGTTTCACTGGGGATGACTTTGCAATCATGGATTCTACCCCAGTGCCTTTTCCTTACTAGGAGGAAGTCTACCTGAGTTGCATGTTGGCTACTCTTGTATGTGATCTTGTGACTGTCTCTCTTTCTGAACCATGTGTTGGCTACTATCAAGCCATTTGCCAGACATAAGTCTAGAATGGCTTCTCCTTCTTTATTCCTATTGCTCCACCCATGTGGACCCAGGCAATCCTCATATCCTGTTCTGTCTGTCCCGATATGTGCATTTAAGTCACCCATTATCAACACCAGTTCATGTTGTCCTGCTTTATCTAGTAGGTCCTGCACCTGCTGTCTGAATGCACTCTTTTCCTCACTGTCACAACCCTGCTGTGGGGCATAGGCTGAGATTATGAATACTGTCCTATCATTACACTGGAGTCTGATTGCCATGAGTCTGTCATTAATTCTTATGATATCCCTCACTGACTTCTGAAGCCTCTGTCTCACCCCAATTCCTACACCATTTCTAGCCTGTCCACCACCTGAGTAGTAGAGTCTGGATCCCAAGCCAAGTGGCTTTGTTGCACTCTTGGATACATAGGATGTCCGGCCTCCTCTGTATCATCATGTCATCCACTTCTAAGCGGTGTCCTGACAGTGAACCAACATTAAGCGTAGCAATTCTTAGTTCATGTTTGGCAGGTTGGTTGGTTTTATGTCCAGCTTTCACTCAACAGAGCTATCCCAGGTAACCCAGGCTGGGCAACTAGACACCGGCCAGCCAGTAGCCTATTGACCCAGGGCTGCTGGGCTTTTATGGTGGGCACACACTGGCCATTAGGGGCACATATACCCCTCCCACCATTAGCATGAGTCCCTGGCATGGGTCCTCAACCCACTTATCACCGGTAACTACCCATGCCCATTTTTTGGCGACAGTCAACATGACCGAATCACCTAGAGCCATATTTTACACCGTCAAGTGGCTAGCCCTGCCACGGTGCACCGTTTGTGATCCGTGTTCTCCTATCTTGAGGATACTGTGCACCACAATAGATGCCCAAAGCAGTTGGTCTTTTGACAACTCTTCCCCCCATTGGGCACCATGTAGAGTCTGTGCTGCTTCCCACAGCTCCATTCATTGGTGAGTTTGAGATGGAAACACTCAGCATGTTTTTCAAACATGGGAGAAACCCCATGGAGACACAGAGAGAACATGCAAACTCCAAACAGGCATTAGTCTGAGGTCAGGATCGAACCTTGTACCTTGTGCATTGGAGGCGAAGACCTTAACCACTAAGCCATGTAAGTATTTCAGGTATAAATGTGGAATGTTGCTACAGTAAAAGGGGTTGTGTTAACAGACATGTGTGTGAAGTCACTTCTGATACTGACATGTACGTCATCAGTTACTGACAGACATCATAAGATAATGATAGTGAATTACCACACAAATCACAGTAATGATCCTGTGGAATACAGCAGAGATATGACCAATAAACATGAACAGTCTGACACAATCTTGTCAGTGCAATATTGTCAGTGCAGAGGTATACACAGAACTCTTTAGTGCAAGACGTGTGGACCAAGCCTGGCAAAGTGGATGCTTACAGCCATGTAAATGGGGATATCACAAAAATACTGGAATAGATAAGGTCACACACTTGATGCATTCACACACGCCTGTCTGTACTAACAAATATTAACAAGAGGAGCAGAGGTCCCAAGCCCACATACTTCACACTAGTTAGTGACATACATCTTTACAGCATCCCACTGCTTTGTCAGAAAAACAACAGTTATGGTGGCCAGGCAACAGTACAGATGACAAATATCTGGACATAACATCACACTAAGTAAATACACCGAACTGCTAGGCTTGTCACAAAGCACTGTGCAAACTACAGGCAGACTGCCAAAGCACTGATCCATGTTTCCTATGGGGAATGCACAGGTAACCTTGAGTCCAGTAGCCAAACACTAAACACCTTAACGCAAATTTTATTTTATATAAGAAACAAGCGTTTTCACCACAGCAAATGCCGTAGCTTCATCAGAGGTAAAAAGACAGTTACAAAGGCGCGAGTTTTAAATAAAAAATACAGTAAATGACACTGGTTAACGTCACATCCATGTCTCAAGCACTTTGTAAAACACACCAACCACATAAAATTACATAAAATTACATATAATTAACTAAAATTAAAAGTCCGACTAGCATTAATTAACAAAGTAAACCATCTAAATAAAAAAGGGAATGCACCACAAAAACGAACACCTCAGAATAAAAATCTATCAAACCAGTACAAGAAAAAGTATATGCATAAAGTAGAATGTATAAATATATATTGGATAAAAAGTAAGCAATATAAGCATGCTCCTTCATAATCTAAACAGCCCTTTAGTAGTTAAAGGGAATAAAATACAGTAAAGGTAATTGTCATTGAGACAGCCAAATAAATAAAAACTTTGTTGTTAAATACTGCTGTCCCAAAAGACTAAGGGGTAGAAATGTTAAATAAACATTTATAGAGTATATATCACCTCAAATAACTCCTTAATTTTAAAACAGCAGAAATATTACAATTTTCATTCAGTCTTGGAGACCTGAATGCATCTAATTTAAGTTGCCATTCAAGCTCCCGATTCTCCAAAATCAACGAGAAAGGGCCACCTCTAATACTAACCGGAACATGGTCAATACCCATGAAGTGAAAACTGTGCCCAGGGTTGTTGCTAATGTGCTTGGCCAGAGCGTTATCACATTTGCTGTTCCTTATTGCGTAAACATGTTGGTAGATACGCTCACGGACTTTACGGTCCGTCTTACCGATGTAAAAAGCCGGACAACAGTCACATAGGGCAACATAAATAACAGACTTAGTTTCACAGTTAATCCTGTGGTAAATCTGATATTTCCTGTTTCTGACTTCAAAGGTATTCCCTGTTTTAATTAGTCTACACCAATTACAAAAAACACAGGGGAACATGCCTTTCTGTTTACTAAAAGGATGTTTGGTCCTGTTCCTCTGTAGGAGTTTCTTAAGGTTGCTACCCCTTTTGTAAACAACACCAGGTCGAGGGCCTAATTTATCTAATAAGAAAGGAGTACTAGAAATGAAATGCCAATTTTTGCAAATGATGGACCAAATAGACTGGGAATTGGTATGAAATGTAGTAATAAAACTCAAATAAAAACACCGTTGGTCCACATTAATGGACAGCCCAGATTCCAGCAAAAAGGCTGGAGAGACCTCGGGAGAAACTTGAATGTCAAATGTTTCAGTTAATGTAATTCCTCCCTGATTAAGGAGGGGTTTATAAAAAACATCCAACCTTTTCTGGTCTACCTCTTGAATAAGCTCCTCTAATAAGGCACTGGGATAACCTCGGTTGCTGAACAACTCTTTTAAAAAATTGCATTCTTGACGGAAGTCGGTCAAGGAACTACACATCCTCCCTGCTCTAAAACGCTTGTTTCTTATATAAAATAAAATTTGCGTTAAGGTGTTTCGTGTTGGGCTACTGGACTCAAGGTTACCTGTGCATTCTTCATTTTTTGTTTTTCTACCTTGGTGCTAGTTTATGTTTCCTATGGGGGAATACACAACTACTTGCAAATATAGCAGGCACTACAGGCATGTAACAGCATGGAGTAACAGACACCAGTGTGAAAGTGCATACCCACAACCAATCTGAACACAGTCACAGTCACATTATGGTAAGCCTAAGTAATATTACAGGATATGGACTGTGTGAACAAAACCACCCTCATATGAGCCACTCACACAGTAACCTTACATGTACTGGGCCAATACACAGTGTAGTCTGATGCCTGACTGTGGTATGGGACATGTGTCAGTCTGACCCTACAAACATGTACGCTGATAGGGTACCATAAACTTGAGCAGCATGCAACATCAGATAGAACAGGACCAAGAACAATGACATCCACCACAGTCTGTACACAGTCCAAGTAACATATTCACAATACGTACTCTGTCAACAGTCACCATAAGTACACAGACCTCACTACTGTGCACACTTCAGCAGAATGTCCAGGTTTTGTCCTCAAATACAAGGCCTACTATACATAACATGTCTAGCAGTCTGATATCTCAGTAGTTTGTTATCAGGTATGATGTCAGTAAATAATGTACTGGACATGTGCACCTCTTACTGCATGACATATGGACAAAGGGTGACAGACCTGGGGGACGGAGGCACAAACACAGGGCCAATATTGACATATTCCTGTGGTAAACTGAGAAATTTCCTGGTGTAACAGGGTTTGTTGTGACATATCTGTTCTGAGGGATATGAAGTCAGTAACTCACATGGATGTCACCATGTACTGACTGCAATCATCAGAGTATACTGCATATCTAAAGACAGGAAATGTGTGAGTAACACAACACATGTAAGACTCCAAACTCTGGACAGTCTGCAGAAAGCCCTACAGGTGAGTTTCCTCAACCACATAAAAATGTCATGCCAGACTTGCAATAATGTTGAACAGCTATATCCACACAAACCCTGTTAAACCAACATTACTTCAAATGTAGAACAGCAATACTTACATTCTGTCCCCATGTCTGGAATATTCCCCTCCTGTTTGTTGGTCTGTCTCCACAGTGTATGTTGTAAGAGGTATTTCCAACTACCCTCTGTGATGCTGTTTGTCAAACATCCACAGAAGTCCTACTCACAGTGAGGGAAAAGGGGCAACGCCCACATGAAGTGCTTAGTTATAGGAGTGTATTTCCATGCAGTTGGCTATAGAAATGATACCACAGCTGTTACACATGCAATTAGTAAGTGGGGGACTGCAATTCATGCACTATGAGCATTCCTTACAAAGCTCAAGCTGCTGTCTATGCAAAACAGATGTAGTTTTCCACATCCACCAGAGAGGGAGAGAGAGAGAGAGATAGAGAGGAGTCAGAGACAGAGACAAAGAGAAAGACAAAGTAAGAAAAGAAGTGTGTAAGACAGTAAGAGCCAAGTGTGTTTGTGTATGCTCCGTGGGTGGACAGTGGTATCTGGGTATTATAACAGTTGCCTATATTGTTTACTAACCCATAACTGTCACATAGTAATTGCACATGGCTGTAACATTTATGGCTGAGGATTGTCTACAACAACCTCTACAGTGTAACTGTAGGCCTTGTAATGTGGACAATGGGACATATAGGTCCTTAATATAATGATGTAGCAAATCCCACACTGCAATGGATCCTGTCAGTACACACTCACCCTAATGCCCACACAGGTTATTGATAATATACGCACAAACACACACTTACCAGTACTGAGTTTCAAACCCCTACCTGACTGTGTATTGCTATTACAGTGTTATGCAGTTATTGCACATGCCATGGAGTTCACATGTTGGAGAGCTGTCCAAAGGTATCTTTGAAGGTGAGTGACAACAGCAACAGTGCTAAAGGAGGGATAAGGGAAGTGTGGTACATGTGAATGTCCACAAAAGCAGGTGTTAATGGACACATGCACCCTGTCAGGGAAACACACACATTATCAGAATTGGCAGGATCAAGAATAGAGCCCCTATCTAATTAGTTCATTACACTACAGTATTACACAGTTATCACAAGCACCACAGAGCTCATATGGCTGATATATGGCCAAAGGGTTATTTCAAGGTGAATGACATCAGCAGGCATGCTAAAGTAGGGCAATGGGAGGTGTAGTGATTGTGAATGGCTTCAAAATCATTAATCTCCACACACACACACACACACACACACACACACACACACACACACACACACACACACACACACACACATTTGCCAGTACTGAGATGCATAGGTTCATTGCTTCGCAGGTGTGTAGTAGCTGAATGGGCCTGACGGATGTGCAAGGCTATGTAAAGGGAATACCTTGGCATTAGGCCACATGGCAATGGTTTCCAGTGTGGCTCAGGTGTGTAGTCCCTGGAGTGGTCCCCAAATGTGGGTATTGTATTCACCATCCACTCATCTGGGTTACTATTGTGGGTGGCTAGTGATGTGCACTGCTTCCCATGTATGTGATCTATATTCCATAACATGGACAGTGTCTGAGTTGTGCACGTCCCACATACATGTTCTTTGGCATGTGGAAGTGTATTTGAGGTTTCTGGGGCATGTTGCATGTACAGATTGTTATCTTCTGATGTAGCATTCCTGACCTCATTTAGGGAGACCTGGCTATGGAACTAAGGTCATGCTTGCACCTACATTGACAGCATGATACAGGTATTCAGTGGAGTTAATTGCATCTGTCCATACAGGACATGTGTATAAGGCATGGTATTCCCTTTCTAGGTTACATTTGCAGACTCTACAGTTGTTGCAGGCATCCAGTGGGGAACATAGCAAAAGGACCACTGTAAGCATTTATTTGCCTACTGTAGGGATGGGACAGGGTACCATCTCCATTTACTTGCTGGATAACACACATTCAGTCAGGAGATGTTACACATCACAGTACTTTCTGACGTCAGTGCCACTGTTGTGGTCAACAGGCATGTTGTCCACTGCAATCACACCATGATTACTGTCTGTGAGGCAGTATGCAGAGAACTACCAATATAGTGGTTGTTGCCTAGCCAAGTGTGTTTGTATATGAGATATGGGTGGAGAGTGTTTTCTAAGTAATACAAGGGTTGCCTATATTGTTCACCAATCCATAATGTCACATGTAGGGCTATTGATTGTCTACACCAGCCTCTCTAGTGTTTGACACCTGTTGTCCTTGTAAGGTGGACATTGTGACATATAGTAGGTCCTCAATATAATAATTTAGCAAAACCCATCCCACAATGCATCCTGATATTACACAATCACAGTAACATCCACACAGAATACTGATAACAGATGCACACACTTGCCAGTACTGAGATACAAACTCCTACCTAGTTAAGTATTGCTATTACAGTATATCACATTTATCGCACACATCTGACTAAGATCAGCTTTGAGCCCTTTCTTATTTGCAATAGTGATGGACAGGTTGACAGACAAGATCAGACAGGCGTCCCCGTGGACTATGATGTTTGCAGATGACATTGTGAGCTGTAGTGAGAGTAGGGAACAGGTGGAGGAGACCCTGGAGAGATGGAGATATGCTCTAGAGAGAAGAGGAATGAAGGTCAGCAGGACTAAGACAGAATATATGTGTGTGAATGAGAGGGAGGATAGAGGAATGGTGAGGATGCAAGGAGTAGAGGTGGCAAAGGTGGATGAGTTTAAATACTTGGGATCAATTGTTCAGAGTAATGGTGAATGTGGAAGAGAGGTGAAGAAGAGAGTGCAGGCAGGATGGAGTGGGTGGAGAAAAGTATCAGGAGTGATTTGTGACAGACGAGTACCAGTAAGAGTGAAAGGGAAGATCTACAAGAGGGTAGTGAGACCAGCTATGTTATATGGGTTGAAGACAGTGACATTGACAAAAAGGCAGGAGTTAGAGTTGGATGTGGCAGAGTTAAAGATGTTAAGATTTGCACTGAGTGTGACAAGGGTGGACAGAATTAGGAATAAGTATATTAGAGGGTCAGCCCAGGTTGGAAGGTTTGGAGACAAAGCCAGAGAGGCAAGATTATGTTGGTTTGGACATGTGCTGAGGAGGGATGCTGAGTATATTGGGAAAAAAATGCTAAGGATGAAGCTACCAGGTAACAGGAAAAGAGGAAGGCCTACGATAAGGTTTATGGATGTGGTGAGAGAGGACATGCAGGTGGTTGGTGTGACAGAGCAAGATGCAGAGGACACGAAGAAATGCAAACAGATGATCCACTGTGGCGACCCCTAATGGGAACAGCCAAAAGATGATGATGATGATTTATTGCACACGTCACAGCACTAACTGGATGGATGTTGTCCCAAGGTACTTCTAAGATGAGGAACATCACCAGCCCTTGTAAATACTGGCATTGGGTGATGTAGTGGGTGAGAGAGCCCCAAAATAATTTTACCCTAATCACACATTTATATTTGCCAGGGGTGAGGTTCAAACCTCTGTCTAACAATGTTTATGGACAATTATGTTACACATTTACCACATGCACCACTGACCTGACATGGTTTAAGGTTGGCAACAGGTACTTGTAAGTTGGATGATATCTGCAGGACTGTTAAAGTCAGGCCCTGAGATGTGTACTGGCTGTAAATGGGGCCAAAATCTCACGTACATATGTATACACACAAACACTTGCCACAGATGAGATTCAAACCCATACCTGTGTAGTTACTGCTACTACATTGTTCTGCATTTATGGCACCCACCACGGAGCTCATAGGGCTGGCTCTTCTCCAAAGGGGTATTTCAAGGTGATTGACATCAGCAGGCTTGCTAAAGTAGGGCAATGGGAGGTGTAGTGAATGTGAATGCCCTCAAAATCAATAATCTCTGCACACACACACACACACACACACACACACACACACACACACACACACACACACACACACACACAGTTTCACAACTGCCATGTGATTTAAAGCTCCTACCTAACTAGGTATGTTACCCAATAGCATTATACAGTTATTGCCCAAGCCACAGAGCTTATAGGGCTGGCCGTTATCAAAAGGGGTATTTCAAAGTGACTAACATCAGCAAGCTTGCTAAAGTAAGGCAATGGGAGGTGTAGTGACTGTGAATGGCCTCAAAATCATTAATCTCTACACACATACACACACACACACACACACACACACACACACACACACACACACACACACACACACACACACACACACACACACACACACACAAAGTTTCACAGTTGCCACATCTGGGATTAGAACTCCTACCTAACATGTTACACTATAGCATTACGCAGTTATTGCATGCACCATGGAAATTATAGAACAGAGAATTGGCCAGAGGGTTATTCAAGGTGACCGACATCAGCATCAGTGCTAACATGGGCTATGGGAAGTGCAGTGTGTGTGAATGGGCCATAAACCATTCCTCATTCCTCTGGAAACACACACACAGCACTCAGTCACACACAACTTTACATTTGACAGGACTGGGTGTACAAATGCTAGATGAATACTGATTTGTGCTGCCATATTACATAGTTATCACAAGCACCACAGACACTATAGGGCTGAGGGCTATCAAAAGCAAATGTCTACAGTGATTGACATTGGCACATCATGTGATATTGGCCAATTGGATATGTGGTGGGTGGGACAGGCCTCATGATGGCAATCTCTTTGTCACTGTCTGCCTCTCTCTTCCCCACATCTGTGTGTGTGTATGTTTGACCTATTATAGTGTGTTGGCCTTGGATATGTGTGAGTATTCCTGTTCAATGTGTGTGCAAAGCATGAATGGTGTGCAGTGTGGTGTGTGTGCACAGACATCTGTGACTGACAGATATGTATAGTCCACTATTGTTGTCAGATGGGCTTGATTTCTCTAAGGGTAGGAGCATGCCCAGTATGACCTTCTGTTTTGAGCGTCTGAATCCATTCCAGGTAGGTTGTACTCCAGTGAAGGATTTTGTGCTCTACACCTACAGCTAACAACCTGTTTCTGCAGGATATCTGCAGATAGGTTGACAATATGGAGTCACAATCACCGAAAGATAGTGGGATACTGTAACTATTGCTGTCTGTGCTGCTTGTGTTACATGGCTGGTGTTAGCAGAGATATTCAGATATGTACTGTTTTACACTGTGATGTATTATGTCATCAACTACCGACAGATATACTTATTTGCTCATAGTTATTTCCTGGGAAATACAAGATGAATGAAGCTGTCTCCAGTATTGTGGTCTGCAGCCTACATATTCTTGCACACTCATGCCATTTTGGAGGGGTAGGTGCAGACACTTGCTGATGGATCTGTGTAAATGGTCCAGCACCTTGATACTGTGGTGGCTGAGAATCCCCTGCTTGTACATCCATCGACATAACAGAGTGGCCATATCCTGCTGTGGCCATACCTGTCAGCTGTACAGATTCACCCAGGTTACCCAGAGGCATGGCTCAGAGTAAGCTAGCTGACTTTGCGTACATTAAAATTTGTCTGACCACTTTGTTACAACTTTATTATAAACAATAAGCTATCTTAACTTGCAACCATTTACTGTATATACAGTTGATAATCAATATCTAGTTACTGTATTAATGCCAACATACAGTCATGTTGTTTGCCATTGCTTCAGCTTTGTATCACCACTTATCATGTACATGTTGTGGAGCTTTTCTCCCCGGGCATCTGCTGAAAAAGTACCTGTGTGCAGTTGGAATTTCCGGTAAACACATGTAAATAAATAAATAAATAAATAAATAAATAAATATATCTGGTCAGTTCTCCTTCACATTGTGGTTTTCTAGCAGGTTTGTAGCCACCCATTTCTGAGTTGGCAGGCAGGGGTAGTATGGGCACACATCAGAGTTTCAGACTTCACACACTCCATGGCGTCCATGCTTCTAACCCCCCCACTCTTTTATTCTATCATCTTCCTAACATTATGCGAGAGATATCTGTGAAGTATCCCTATAGTTGTCCTTTCATCCCAGCGTTATTTAGGGGTTGATCCACAGTTCATGCAGTAGGACATGGTGGGTATGCTACTGGGAATGGTCGACATGGCCTTACATTTGTGTTCTGTGGACTGTGTTATCTTTTGTTAATTGGGACTCCATGAAATAACATACACTGGCAGTACAGGTGAGGCACAGGCCTTTGACAGAGGATGTAGAGCATTTGGTAGTGATGCAGGCCATCTGTAACAGGCCAGTTCATTCTGTCACTCCTACAGTCCCAGGGATTTCCCTGGGGTGACAGGGTAAGTGTGTGAGGTGTTAATGGCAATAGTTCCTGTCCATATTAATCCATTGGCTTGGATGCTGGCAGGGTGCTGGTTACAGCTAGGGACACACCTGCATAGAACACCTCTTTAGCATGCTGCATTCTGTGTGTATTCTCATATAGAAGTGTGTGTGGGGGGGGGGGGGGGTCATACTGTACTCATTCCCAACAGCAGGGATATGACCTGTGACAAACCTGTGGATGATGGTGGGGTGAGCTGAGTGATATGTGATATGGAGGCTTCTTGCAGATGACTCATATATATACCTGGGACATTCCCCTTATGCTACCTTGTGCGGGGACATAGGCAGTCTCTCATTGCTTCATAACTGTGCCTTTTGTGGTCTTCCAGTGATTTGACAGAATACATCAGTAGTCCATACTACACGGACAACTAATGTGCTGCTAACCTGTATGTACAATTCCAAAGGTGTGTGCAGTTGACAGTTACATTTTATGTACTCTGTCTAGGGTACTTCCACCTGTGCATTGTGTGTATGTTTGGGCCCACATTCATGGCATGTCCATCTTTCAGATGGTGACAGATATTGACATCTGAACAATGAGTATGGATGACTGCTGAATTGGGTCTTGCTGGGATGCATTGTGTTTGGCACTGCAGTTGTCAGAACATGGCGCTGTCATTAACAGTACTGTCCATAGGCCACCGGAACACGGAACACAACCCTCCATGCCTACATGCTGACCACTTCCACACAATATATAACACACAATAACCTAACACACAGAGCCCTGCATATTGCACACATGCAACAATTTACCCTGTAAACTGGGCCAGCTCAGGTAATCTGTGCTCCACTGTTATTAATCCCACTCATACATGTCACTGCATTTCTACATAGGATTGTGGGGGGGGGGGGCACACCTGGCAACTGTAAACATTTGTTATGGCTGTACTGGTATTTCAGGTACTCTGTTGGCTTCCATTTTGTTTTGTATTCTGACCTATCATGCAGACTAGAGGCATATCAGTAGAGTACAGATCTTAGGTTTTATTGACCTACATTTCAGTTTCAGACTTCATACTCTGCAGAGCTAACATACAACTGCATGACCTGTTGTAGTCTATCTGTGTAGGTCTGGAGGGGGGCTTTTATGCATTGCCATTAATTGGAGGCCTTAGCACAGCCTTTCTTTATGGTCATCTACACCTGTCCTGCTGGCTGAGGCTGTTGTTTGGTATGTGAGCTTCATTGATATGCATGTGTGTGTCCTATGGACACACATTTGGGCCACCACATGAACTGCAGTGGGATTTGTCACCTTGTCTAGCACTGCCTACTTTGTTGACACCAGTATTTGTTATGGATTTCATGCTGCCCATATAGGTGTCCACTATCAGCTGCCATCCCATTCAGCCACTCAATTCCCTTACATGGTCACATCCATACCATAGCTAACTAGCAAAACATACTACTCCATTCAGCAATTGATAGGAAGAGTGAGTTACTTGTGGCTGTGCCAGTATTGAGGATAGTGCTGTAGGGCTGACTATGTTGGATGCACATAGTACATTCCCTATACATGGTAAGGCACAGGTAGTGTCATGTTTAGCATCCCTTTTACTGTATGTGCGAGTCAGAGAGAGGTGTCATTCCCTGGGTTCCTACCATGGCAGTGTATGTGCTATACATTGCCTCTTTGCCAAAGCCTGGGCATACTGGGCATGCCTCCTTCTGCCTACATGGGCAGGCTCAGGTTGTTCCTCCTCTGAGTCACTCTGAGCCTGTTCTGGCCTTGGCAATGGTGGGGGCCTATGTGGCTCTGCCCCGTGCTGTTCCTGCTGCAGCTGTTTCTGCAGGATCATATTGTGTAGCATGGCACATACAATGAAAATTTGTGTACATGCAGCTGGAGAGTACTGCAAGGCTCCACCTGATATGTCTAGGCACCGGAACTGTGACTTGAGCATCCCAAACACATGCTCTGTTATGATTCTCATTTGTGCGTGTGTCTCATTTTGTTGTTCTTGTTCGGGTATGTGTGTATTTCTGATGGGTGTCATCAGCCACAGCTCCAGTGCGTAACCAGCATCCCCACTAGGTGGCCATATGGGATGTCCCCACTGGCAAATCTCTGGTACAACTGTGTCATATGCCAGATGTGGGAGTCGTGATAGCTTCCAGGGCTGCCAGCACACGCATTCATTATAATGCCCTGGGCATCACACATGACCTGGCAGTTGATGGAGGGGAAGCCCTTGCTATTTACCTACCCTGCTCACCAGCTGGTGCTTTGATGTGTATGTGCGTGCAGTCTATAGCACCCACTACCTCAGGGTATTCTACTATTTGGTGGAAGTGATGCATATTGCTGGTCAACACCTCACTGGTTTTGAGGAAATATATGTGGTCACTGGCATGTGCAGACATGGCATCCAGGGACTAGTGGAGTACACTCGATGCTGATGCCTTTGAGATCCCCATTATATACCCAGTTGGCCTTTGGAAGGTATCTGTGGCTAGTATTCTTAAGCCTACACATACCTTGGTATCAAATGGGATGGGTTCCCCTCTGTTGGTTCTGTGTGTGAGACGTGGCCCGCTCAGCACAACAATTTGCTGTAGGATGTCCTCGTCCACCCTATAGTGCTCCACTATCTCCAGCTCATGTAGCCCCTGGTAGGTTACCCTGGGTCTGTGCACCTTCTCCTTCTCCTCACTGTGGTTTGGTCATCAGCATTCTCACCCTCACCACCCTCAGCCTCTTCCATATATTGATGTATGAGAGCAACAGCAGCCCCTATAATTTTGTTGGTTTTGTCAGGTATAATTTCCCTGTCTGTGTACACCGGTGGTGTAGAGTTTGTGGGAAAAAACAGAGGGGAAGGTGTTTACATAGTTTATAGTAGTGTTCTGGGCTGGGCTGCTGCCTCTGTAATTGGCTGATTCTGATACATTTCATCTGCCAGCTATGCTAGTTCTCCTTGATTGCCTTCCTACTACTGCTTTCCCTTCCCATTGCCTTCCTGTTTAAGACCCTAGGCGTGCCGCTCATACCCAGTGCTCAGATGTGAACAGAACTGCTATTTCCTAGGTTTTCTTTTTTGTTTAAAACCTAGTCCGAGACACGCACACCCATTTAGGCAATGTAAACACTGCTAGGCAGCCTCAGACACCCCCACTTCCTTAGCTATGCTTAGCTAAGGACAAATACGGGATACAGAGCTCCAATAAGCTTACAGCATACATGACACTCCCCCTTATGAGGTCATCTACCTCTTAGGCTTGTACCATGGTGTTTTTGCACTTACACGGTTGGGTGCTAGCTAACACTGAGGGGAAATCTGTGATTCAGTATCAATCACCTTATTTGCATAAAACTGACTGCTAATGCATGTTTAGAGGACCGACACTCAGCCTTCCCTCTCAGCAACCACTATTCCATGGTATTGTTGTCTTCTGCATGCCATTGACTATTATGGCAGAATGCTGATTTTGGTTTAAAAGCTTATTTCTAACCTTTTTTTGTTATTTTCGGGCCGATCCCATTTACGCACCTCTGCCCTACTCTTAAACGACTGAAATCGGCCAAAAAAAGTTATTTTTTATAATTTTGCAACTATATCCCATGCCAATGGCTATATATTTGGCCATTGGCATGCCTACTACATTGAATTCATGCTTTCTTTGGAGCTGTCATACCTCCATTTTGTAATTTGCAGAAATGTATTCGGTTAGTAGCCAAATACATTTCTGCAGGTTACACTATTCCTGCACAGACACCTGCCTGCTTCCTGTATCACTAATTCACCTAATTTGCATGGTTTTCACCTGCAAATTTGGTAATTGGCATACAGGAGCTGTGTCCATGTAGGAATAGTGTAGGATTGCTCGTGCACATCCTGGGAGCTAATTCCTGGATCGCTTGTCGGCCATATTGCGTGCAGCAGCTCTTGCACTATTCCTGCACACTGTGCAGAGCTTGCTGAATCCTGGGGTCTATGTAAGAACTGGAAAATATTTTCTTGTTATGGGAAAGATTTTTGAGAAGTTTGGTGATAGATCATGTATAGTATATAGGGCAGGGGAGAACTTGAGGTGGGGAACCTACAAGTGTGGACTCTGCATCCAATGCAAATTTAGTTTTGAGGGTGACACACTAGTGGTAGGGACCCACAAGTTGGTTACTTCATTCCACTGTACTTGTAATTCAATGGGTTTAATATATGTGGCAAAGTGTGTTTAATGTTTGTGTTTCTATGTGGGAAATTTAAAGAGTATATTTACGAGCACAATCTAGATATGAGGAATAAGAATGTTAAAAACTCTTTATACAAGCATGTGTAAACATACCCTGATCATTATTTTTTTTATTTTATGAGGGGAGGGCCATTGGAACATCTTATCAAAAATAGAGAAATGATGTGGCAACTAAGGTTGAATGCTTGTGTGCCCACTGGCCTTAATGAATGTATTTCTATCAGTAGTGTACTGCATTTAAAATCATACAAAGTGTAAACCCTGCACCTTATGTTCTAACAACTACCTTCTTTTGTACTTGATAACATAGGGTTAACAAACTTGCTTCTGTTGTTAATTGATGTAGTGGTCATGTGATTTTTTACTATTTAAATACTGTAGAGTTTATTGAATTTTTAGATTCTGATAAAGTCTTGGTTATAGACTGGCGAAAACGCTTAATCTTGTTTGCTTATTACTAATAAATTTTTAAACTTCTCGCTGGCTCGCTGGTGTCTTCAGTACCTTCAGTTTTTGGATTGTCTGTATTTGTTATCTCTAGGATGCTGAAATTCATGAGAGAGAGCTTTTTAGAGTATCCAAGTCCCATGGACAGTCTGGTTGTTGAAATGCCCCACCCCCACCATAAGGTAGATGCATCCATCGTGGCAGTTACCCGAAAAGTCTGAAGCTGTAAAAGATTCTCTAGTAAGAGATTTGCCAGATCCATTAACATTCTAGGTGTGTGTGTGTGCATGTGTGTGTAACATGTAAATGAGATCACAATGGGGTGAAAGTGAGAATACTATGTCTGTTGACCTGAAAATCACTTGTGGACACCCATATGGCACCTAATATGAGAGACAAGTAAAACTGACATGGCTATAAGACAAATGTGCTTAAGGCAAGTTTATACCAGTACCATATGGGTGGATTCTATAATAGATCATCAATGATATATCTACTGACCTGCCCTCCTCAAACTGGTCCTTTATGAGCGAATGATATCTTATTAGCCGAATCATATAAGAACTCCTTGATATTTTAAAAGAAGCTACAATCTTGCTTTGCTGATTTATGCTGCTGTACAAATAAAATATGATCCTAATGAATCCCATGAGGTCTAACATCATGATATTTGGCACCCAGCAAAAACTGCCTAAATCCCCTTATCTAGTTATTACTAATATAGATGGCAACTCACTTCCACTAGTAACAGAACATAAGTACTCAGAGAGCCCCTTGGTCCCTACGCTTTCATTGACCAAGTATACTGACAATATTATCAACAAAACGCTTCACCACCTAAAACTATGCTATAGAACCTCACACCTCCTGACCCCTACTGCTAACACCTTAGCTAAAAATGTATTTATCCCCAAAATGGAACATACACATTTGTTGTTTATGCTTTATTACTATGATATGTCGGGTCTATATTATATCAGCGAACGCTTAAAAAAGCGAACGCTGATTGATTGAACTTATATAAGCGAAAGCTTACAATCTTGAACTGTCAGATCAGCTATTTTTTTCCTAACTCACCTAAACCACCCTAACACTCACATTCACAGAATCGCACACTTACCTGAATCCGACCCGTAACTTTCCACTACAGCACTGAAAATACTGAAGCAACAGAAATGGACAGCCAAATTCTTTCCCTAGGAAAAAATTTGGGTTTCTGCTGCTTCGATATTTTTCACTTTCACTAAAATAAGGTTGATCAATCAGCGTTTGCTTGTTTAAGCGTTCACTGATCTAATATAGACCCGATATGTACAACTCTGTGTTTTCTTTATTCTGTGTACAATTTCTGTTTGTGTCTTGCGTAATGGTACATGGTTCATGGCTGAAAAGAGTCTGTCGACCAGTCCTCTTATCAGTTATTAAACTAAAAAAACAAATAAGTAAAATAAAATACAAAGCACACTGCTTTCTGGAGAGACATTAGCATGTCATAAGATAAAAATGCCATATAAATCCTTGTGCCCAGGGAACCAGGGAATCTTTAATGAAAATAACTACTAGAAATGAGAGCAGATGAGGCTTTGCAAAGTTCATTTTAATCTTGAGGAATGTGAACAGATTGATCACAGACTCCTCTGTTGAATAAGAGTTCATGTAATGGTAATACAGTGGAAAATGTCAGTCATCCAGGCAGGGGAAAAACCTGGATTCCTTTAGCGTGCGGTGGGTGGCCAAACAGGCTGAAAGGTTCTAAGGAGGATGTAGGTTACAACAACAGCAGTTTCGTAAACAAAGAATTTATATCCATATAAGAAGTACGGTAAAACCACATATTTCTATATGACATTTAACACAGAGTGTTAAGGATATAACTTGTTAATGAGCTGCTTCATGTAGTCCAGAGTTTGATCCCCCTTAAGCTCAATTTCCCTACTGTGTGACTCTGAGCAAGTTACTTAACCAGAAAGCATTCTGAGATAACTGGGAAACTAGGCTAGGCACCTAAATTGTCTCCTGGACCCATTGCTTAGTAAATACTTATGATCCTACTACAGACATGCATTTGGTAAACGCACCAGAGGTAGAGGTAAGATGAAACTGAAGCATCTGAAACTGGTAGTGTGTGACACTGACATGGAAGTGTAGAAAGTTTTGCTGCAGTCCTAATGTGGGGGAAGGCATGTTAGCAATACAAAGACCTGAGCGAGTATCCCTTGCATTCATGTGGTAGGACGGTCGACACCATGAACATGGAACAAGTCTTTTAGGGCTGAATTTCTTCAAGTCAACGATATCCAAACTGGACTTGGGCATATAATTTCAGAGCAGTGAGGGGCAGTGAGGTGTGTTGGGGAATGGGATCAAATACCTCAATTAATAATCTCCTTAACCCATGTACCCAAGAAGGCATTTCTCCATTCTGGAATATAGAGTAAAAACATCTCTCGCCAATTTCTACTGTGTGAGACAGTTAGGGAAGAAGGTCGAGTTATTGCAGTCTTCCTTGAGGCTAACTGCACCTGCTTGGGGAGTCAGTGGGGGCACTAGCTTCTGGGTCTACTACCTTGCTGAACAGGAGATTTGTTGCATATCTGCATCCAGTGCCTCTGTGTTGATGGTCCAGTCTAGAACCACATCTGACATTGATCTATCCGTATCATGAAAATGGTATCCATAGGGGTGAAACTCGACACCCACAGCCATCAGGGACTGCCCTGTCTTCAACATTTATTCATGATGTGACTTCAGAGTCAAACAGAAAAGAAACCCTGAAGATGGAGTCTAAAAATGGTCCACTTTGTGTTCCTGATGATCAGGGGCATGTGCAGTCATGAATGCTAGTAGTTATCAATGCTGGATCATGCTGCTCCCATTGCATTATTTTGTCTTGATCTTTTCTCAATGAACCTTCCAATAACTTTACCATAACAAGTTATATTTCCTTGGACAAATCTCTATCTCTTTCTCTCTCTCTCACAGACCTAACCCTTTTCCAGATCTGCATGCTTCAACATCATCTGAAAAATGCAGTAAACAGAGCTTTTCTGTCTTTGTCCTTACAGTCTGTCAGTTCTTTCCTCCTACTATTAGAGACTTCCTCAATCTGCCATAGTTCAGAAAAATCTTAAGTACAATCTAACCATAAAGGCACAATGCCACTGCTTTACAACAAATAATATCACCCAAACCCCAGAAGGTTGTTGAAATTCCCCATCCCCTTATAGTCTTACACCCTAATCAAATCATCATCATCTTTGTAAGCCTCCTTTTGCCTCTCTATCTTCACCCCCTTACTACACTGTTACACTCCTTCCCATATCCCAATTTCCTCCCAGTCATTGTTTCTCTCCCTCACCTTCTTTCTCTTCCTTACTTCCTTCCCAACTAACAACTTTCAAATCCATTATATATCATCTGTGACATCAGTATTGAATTTGTTCCTCCAAACAGTTGAATCAAATATTTTCATGTTAAAGCCATCTGTTCACAATTTGCTACTCTGTTTATAACTGATATCTTTTATTAAAGAACGCACTTAGTCCTTAACCTTTGTACTAACAGAGTTCTTTGTATCTGTGCCTCAAGTCTCTGAATTTATGTTTGCTTAGACCGGGATTGAGCATGGAGAAGGTCTTCATGGATTAGCACTCTTTAAATAAAATAAGTAAATAAGTCTGTCATCTGTATAAAATAACTATGCACCAGCAAAGACAAGATGGCAAATGCAAAGATTCAGTTCTTGAATCTGTCTCTGGCCACTGACTACTTTTCAGGGGGTCTGTGTAATGTGAGTCCTATGCAAAGCTTCTGCTGGAGAGTTTGCCCAGAATGAATATACCCTTTGAAGATAGAAGGCCCAGTCGCCTTCTTTGGCATGAAAGACCACAATCTCAGGGTTCTTCCATGCTATCCTTGTGGCATCTTGAGGGATGTATAAAGAGACAGGAAACATCCAGTAGGCTTTGTGTGAAAAAGTGACAGTCCTTTTGAATCCTTGATAGTCCTTTTGAATCTTTGATTGCACCCATCCCGACATGCATAGTTTGGAGAAATTCTCCCAGTTTGAGTTAATCTCTAGAAAGGAAAAGATTAGGCCCCTTTATTGTTACCATATCATCCTTTCCATCAATGTTCAGGTGTAATTAAATGGTACCTTATTACTGCTTTCAGCACTTGACCTCAAGCTGAGTTTGCAGTTAGAGTGGGAGCATTTGAAAAGTAAAAAGCTTTTTTACAATTGGAGCCATTTTGAAATTTTGAAAACTTAGCACCTTTTTGTGTTCTATATCTTATTTGTTATTGACTCTACCAAAGGTTTTCCTTCAGTATACATGCATATTTATCTATTAACGGTATGTGTTCATGGATGCAAATGTTAAAAATATCACATATCACAATGAAAGTATCCTGAAAAGATTTATTTGGACCACTGAAGATGGTAATACAGTTTTTTCATTAGTATGATATTTATTACACAGTAGTTTCCACTGACAAAGTCTAGAAAGGTCACTTTATTTATTATTGTATTTGATTGTAATATTAGGTAAAAGACCATGCTATAACAAGCTGTTGAAATTGCATATGGTGTCACCACTGATGAAGAACAGCAAATTCTAAGATTTGTCAGCAACATATTTCAAATATTACCACCTATAGCTGGATTTTATGCCATTTGTTAATGATTATTTTGACTGATGTAGCAAAATATGTTGTCTGTTGTATGTTGTATCTTCATAGGTGTGTACTAGACTAATAGCCCTGGAGCCTTTACAAACCTAGCCCATAGGATTACCCTGACATTGTGCCACCTGACCTTAGTTCCCAGTGCCTCTGTCAAGCAGACCCACTGGAGTGATCCCTGGGGTGAATTTTCTATTTCCCATTCACTCATTAAGATTTCTCTTGAAGAGGGCCAGTGAGGTGCTCTGTTTGACATGTATGAGAAGTCGATTCCATAGCAAGGGCAGTCTCTGGGTTATGAACCTGTCCCTCCAGCGCATTCTGTTGATTGTGGCAATGAGGTTGAGGCCAGTGGAGCGTGTGGTGCAGAGGGATTGGGATTTCTTTAGATGTAGCATTTCTAACAGAGCTGGATCAGACATGGCTTTGTATGTCAAGCAGAGATCGCGCCTAAGTAGGCGATATGTTTATCTGATGTTGAGCAAGTTTATCCAGTCAATGTCTAGAGCAGATACAAACCTTTAGGTGTCCTTTTACAAATATTGAGATTCTGCAACATTTCCCAGCAGATTTGCTGTAATTGAAAGCTCTATACTCTGCAATCTTTGATTTGGATATTACATTTTTAAACTACATTTTAGGAGTCCTACCTATATTATCATCATCTAAGCAGAGGAAAACTTCTAAATCATTTATTGTGTCATTGAGACTTCTGGCATTTAGTAAAACACCTTCACCAATGTTTTTTTTTCTTCTTGTGCATTTTAATTTTTTTTCTTTTTGTTCTGAAATTCAAAGTGGTAAAAAAGGTATAGTGGTAGAACAATCCATGTCCATTTGTTTTGGGAAGTAGTGTTTTGTTTGTTGGGGGAGGCAATTAAACCTATCAAGTCCAAAGCAATCCTGCTATTTGCATGTCTCAGTCTAGACAAGCAGATGCTGAATGCGTTGTATATGACCCCCTGTTCTTAGAGAATGAGTGAATGCAAACATTACTTTTTGATGTGCAGTGCTCGTGCCAAATTAGGTCAGGGAAGAATTTGTTAAAACACTGCACCTTTTTCCCAGGGTTGTATGGTTATACCATATTTCCACCATGTCTAGGAAGAAGATCTTTTTTATATTGTTCTCTTTATCATGAGCACTGACTGTGTCATAATAACCATTAAGCTAATTGAAATCTTCCCAATTTTGGCCCCAGGCAGACAAATGATATTTTCCCAAAATCCCTGCAATTTTATTTAACATTTATTTACTGGGATACTCTGATTGGGTCACAGAACCCATTTTCAGCAGAGGCCTGGGGAGAAATGTACCACATACAGACATTTAAGACAATGCAAAGCATAATCAACAAAGAGATTTAAAACTTTGCAATGATGCATTTAATTTGAACTTTACAACATACTCCACGAGCAGATTAAACATTTACAACTTACAGTTAATTAAACCATTGAACATACTCATGTATTAATATTCATTACAATAGATTTCTTGAAGGATAATGAGAAGTTAATGTCCAGTGAGATATGTGTGTGTTTTCATGCAGAACAGAGTCACCGATTACTAGATTATTTCTGAGGGTGTGAAATCACAATGTCTGCTTAATGGATGTTTGAGTTTGGTTTGGTTCATTTTTAAGCCTACGCATTTTGTTATTGTGGACTGTGCCTGTTGTCATGTTACTCTAACTGTGTAGGTGTGATTTACTGCAGTTATTTGGTGGTCTGTGTCATATGCTACATGCATAAGTTTCTACTTTTGTTGAGCTTATGGCTTGTTGATATGCAAGTAAGCCTTCTGTGATTATAGTTTTGTAGTCTCTGAACCTCTGCAAATGTAGTGATAGATGATCTGATGTTGTTAATCTTCACCTAATCCTTGACAGTGGGTTCAGTTCCGAACCCTCAGACCCAACTCAGCCATTATTTTCCAGCTCACGCTTGCCAAACTCTCGAGCCCAGCTCTACCCATAATGCTCCTCACATAGATTACCCCAGATCTCGTTTGCTGCGTCACAGACCAGATGTGCCTTCATTATCTCTCAAGCCTTGGCAAATATTTGTGAGCTATAAAACTTATTTTTTATATCCTTTACCTTAAAAAACCTCTAGTAGTTAACTTTATCTGCCTTATTTAAGCCATCCACTCCTCTTCCTGTTTTTTTTTTCTCTTACTGTGAGGTATTTTTCCTGCTTACCATTGTTGGTAACTCCCTCTCTTTACCCTTTGGGTAGCCTTGTTACCATCATTGGTATTTTTCTTCTCCCTTGCCTTAAAAAAAATCTCTCTCCCCTTTTTCTTCTAGCCTTCCTTATTTTCGAATATGTCTGACAAGAAACAATCTCCAATGAAACCTAAGGGCTCTTCAGTTTTCAAGAGATGTACCAAGTTTGAGAGGAAATTGCCTAACTCAGATGGGCATACCCCCTGTGTTTATTGTTTAGGCATAATTCATTTGCAAGAGAATTGTGCTATTTGTCATGGATTGTCCTCCCATACCTTAATGGAAAGGAAAAATAAGCTTTTGTTGAAAGGCCTGTTAAAATCTCCTTTCGATGAGGCCATTTCTGGATCAAAAGAGAAATCTGTGGAAGTGGAAACTTCTTCCCACAGTTCTAAAAGAGGCCTTCTTCACTTCTGAGCTCTTCAGAACCAGTGAGAAAAATTTCTAGAGCTTCCTCCTCTCCGAAAAGTTCTTCAGCACTGAGACAATTGTTGGTGCCTAGCAAGATACCTTTTCAACACTCTGATGTCTCGGGCTCGGCTCTGACTGAGCCATCTGTACCTAGGACTTCAGAATTACCTATTGCACCAAGGATGTTGTATTTTCCTTCTGTGGACCCTTTTAGGGACACCCCATTTGTGGAAGTCAGATGGTCCAGATCTCCTTCCACGGTATCAGTGAGGTCTACTAAAAGTTTATTGGAACAGGACATTATGAGGTTAGTGGACCAGGTCCTAGTGGCAAGAGGATTAAATCTGGTTCGGAGCCAAGCCAGCCTTGAAATAGCTCATTCCATAACACCTACATACATTCCTCCTCCAACACTACCTGAGCCCGTGGAGTCCTCGGTTCCGACAGCCCCGGCTTTGACTAAGTTGGTTCCAACAGCCTTCCTGACTACAGCCTTTAGTTTTTCTGGATCTTCTGCACTGGGGGACTCTCACGGTCAGGACTCAATAGTCGGTTCTGGGATGCATGATATTTTATTGGCTCTGTCTGAGCCTACCATGCCTCTCGGAGCATTGGCCATTGTAGTTCAGACTCAGGCTCCAGTTGCAGAGGTGGTCTCCTCAGTGCAGGGTGTGACCCCAGTTCTGAATCAGTCTTTTTTGGTTCCGGGCTCCCACCCTTCTACAGAGGGCCTGCCATCCATATCATGGAGAAGGCACTATCCCATGTGGATTCTCAGTCATTGCCCTGTTGGGGCAACTATCTTCCCCTTCCTCTCAGCCGGAGCTACCATTGACCTCATCCCCTGGACAAAGGGTGCAAAAGCCTCAGGTAACACCCACCCTGGTGGTTACCTCTTAGAATACTTCTCCGGAACTTCCCTCTGAAGAAGTCCCTGTAAAGAGGAAGTGCGAGAGGAAGCACCTCAACTCCCCAGAGGAGTCTTACACCGATACTGACTTCAATGAAGGCAAAGGTTCCCTAAAGTCACACCATGAAGATGTTTCTTTTGGGGACATCCTTGAAATACTGAAACAGAGAGGTGACTGGTCATCCACACAACCTTCCACAGAGGAGTCAGTACATCTGGAGGCTTTTTGCGTCCAACCCTCCACTTCTTGGATTTCTCTGCCCGCTGATGAACTGAAAAATTTGATTGGTCAGTGGGCTTGGAAGATACCTGACACCATACAGCCTATTCCCAAAAGGCCTGACTGTATTTTGTCTGCACTAAAGAAGGAAATACATTGGTCCAAAGGAATCCCTGTTGATGTGGGGTGGTAGCCGCAGGCACCAAAAAAACTCGCAGAAGAGAGTCACACTATCCATCCTCCTAACAAGGAGTCTAGGACCTTGGATAGATTCAGGAAGCGTGTTTATGCTTCAGTAACTTAAGGTCTTTGAACTACATGGCACACTTTACCAGGTTACAAAGAGACTTAATTAAGGAACTAACACTCTGGCAGGAGCAGTAGCCATGGAGGTTCAGGATAAGGTCTCCTCCCAGCTTGCAATCATCGAATCCATCTCCAATTTGTCCATGAGGCTCATAGCACATGTAGCTGAAGGAACATCCAGGGTAGCGGGTTCAGGCATAGTGATCAGACAGCATTCCTGGATGCACTTATGTGACTTCACAGAGCCATTCAAAGCATCATTCATCAATGTACCTTTTGATGGATCTGCCCTGACATCCAGAGTAGCAGGTTCAGGCATAGCCATCAGACAACATTCCTGGATGCACTTATGTGACTTCACAAAGCCATTCAAAGCATCATTCATCAATGTACCTTTTGATGGATATGCCTTTTTTGGCCCAAAAGTTAAGGAAACTCTGACCAGAAGTGAGTAGGATGGCAAGACCCTATCTACCATGGGCATACATTTCTCTACTCCTCAGCGACCCTACTCAAGGAATCAGAGGAGTGGGAGACTATGCCTCAAGAAATCCAAAGGGCCTTTCTATGACTCATGTGGTAAAAACTTCCACCGAGGCAGAGGGGGAAACAATGGAAGATGCTACACTAGGGGCCAGAATGGACCGCAAAATCAGGGCTCCAGGGAATCCTTCTCTGGTACTTCCTATCAGCATCTCTGAAGGGATGCCCAATTGTCTTCCTGTGGAGCAGTTGGGGGTGATTATCCCTGCACCTACCAGCCTGGCAAATAATAACCTTGGACAAATGGGTGCTTGGAATAATATCCAGAGGCTACCAAATCCCCTTGTTCATGAACCCCAAACCTCAGAAAAACACTCCCAGATGTTCTACCCAATCTAAGGGAGGCAGCAGCTTTAGAAATCCAAAAACTGCTAGACAAAAGAGTCATCCAAAAAGTGCCACCAGATCAGATAGGATCCGGGGTTTACTCAGGATTCTTTTCAGTGCCAAAAAAAACCAGGGGACTGGAGACCGATTTTGGATCTCAGCCGATTCAACAAATCAGTCCACCAAACCAAATTCCAGATGGTCTCAGTACAAACCATAGTTCCTTTCTTGGAAAAAGGTGATTGGATGTGCTTGATAGACCTCAAGGATGCTTATTACCACATAAAGATGGAGACAAAAATTCCAGGAGTTTTCTACGCTTCTGTCTAGGGGCCAGTCATTACCAATTAAGAACACTGCCCTTTGGACTCACCATAGTCCCCAGGGTGTTTATCAAATACATGGCAGTAGTTGCAGCTTATCTCTGACTGCAAGGTTTTTGAGTATTCCAATATCTTGATGAGTGGCTCCTCACTGCTACCACCAGGCATCACTTGGGAATAGCAAGAGACTATACCCTGTCTGTTTACACATCCCTAGCCATTTCAATAAATCTCAAAAATCCCAGCTGCAACCCACACAATGTCTGGATTTCATAGGGGCACAACTGAACACTGTCTCAAGAATAGCTTCTTTCTCTCCAGAAAGACTACTAAGCTTCAGGGCTCTGGTAAGACAGATTATTCAAAATGATAGAGTCCCAGCAAGATTAATTCTTCAGACCTTGGGTTCAATGGCTGCCAAAATCACTCAGGTTTCCCTAGCAAGATTTTACATGCGAATACTACAGTGGTTACTAGCAAGACAGTGGTCTCTTGCTCATCAATCAATGTCTTATCAAATGCTAGTAACCAATCTCTGCAAACAAGACCTCAAATGGTGGGTTCATTCAGATCAGATTCTCCTGGGCCGACCCTTCACTCTACCTCAACCCCAAGCCATAGTGACCACTGATGCTTCCCAGATAGGGTGGGGGGACATTATCTGGGAAAGACGGTTCAAGGCATATGGTCCCAACTGGAGGCCAACATGCACATCAATGTTCTAGAGATGAAGGCAGTGCTATTAATATTGCAAGCATTCCAGGAGTCTCTTCCTCTAGGAACAGTTGCAATTTAAACAGACAACATGTCAGTGGTCTGGTACATCAGAAAACAGGGGGGGGGGGGATCAAGTCCTATCCACTATGTCGAGAGGCAATCAGAGTATGGAAATGGGCGATTTCTTCCAACCACTTTCTCATAGCAGCACACATTCTGGGAAGTTCAAATGTGATAGCAGACAAATTGAGCAGGACTATTCTCATGCCTCATGAGTGGTCTCTGAATTCAGTAGTGGTGGACAAGATTTTCCATCGATTGGGCTAACCTTGCTGTGTCCTTTTCACCTCTCTCCTGAACAACAAATGCAGAAGTTACTTTGGCCTAATCCCTCCACCGGTGGAGTCATCCAGGGATGCTGTTCTACACAATTGGCCTCCCGGTCTATTATATGCATTTTCCCTGATTCCATTAATCTCTCAGTTCCTGAAGAAAGCAAAAATGATGAAGAATAACATAATTCTCATTGCACCATTATGGCCTTGACATGTCTGGTTCCCCTTCCTTTGGCCTCATCTGTTACAGAAACCATGGACTCTGGACCCGGTTCCAGACCTACTAACTCATCCAGAAGGCATGGTTCACCCGAACTTGCAGTACCTCAAACTGACGGTGTGGTTTCTCCAATTTCCATGATTGCAAAGCAAGTCCCTCTGTCATCACCAGTCCAACGTATTATTATTGCACATCACAAACCTGCAACTAGAAGACTTTACCTGAACAAATGGAGAAGATATACCATATGGGCTTTAAATAAGGTACTTGATCCCTTCAATGCTCCAACTGAATGCATACTGGACTTCTTGAATACTCTCTGCTTTGACTATAAAAGTTCAGTTGGCGTCAATCTCTAATTTTCATACTTATCACAATTACTCTTCAATAATGTCCCATAAGCTTTCCAGAGCCTTCCTGAAAGGGTTATCCTTGCTCAGACCCCCTTTTAAAGATCTGGTTCCTCCATGGGATTTGACAACAGTCCTACAAGTGTTAACTCAAAGCCCCTTTGAATGAGCTGATTCTTGTCAATTAAAATTTTTGACTTGGAAGACTTTGTTTCTAGTAGCCATCACCTCTGCATGGAGAATCTCTAAGTTACAGGCTCTATCATGCAAATCTCCCTATTTAATTTTTCATACAGACAGGGTTCAATTAAGAATAAATCCTTCTTTTCTTCCAAAAGTGGTTACTGAATCCAATATCAACCAGACCATACATTTACCAACCTTTTTCCCTAATGTTACCAATCAAGGAGAATACGCTCTACATTTGCTAGATGTTCATTGACAGTTGCGTTTTTATCTCCAAAGAACTAAGGAATTCCGTAAATCTAACCAATTATTTGTGGCCTTCTCTTCCTTGAAAATGGGTTGTGCAGTCTCCAAAGTTACCTTGGCTAAATGGTTGAAAGACTGTATTTCTTTCACTTATCAATCTCAAGGTCTTCAACTTCACAAAACAGTTAAAGCTCATTCTACGAGGGCTGTTGCCACATCAGGAGTTTTTCATGCAAGATCATCTCTAGACAACATTTGTGCAGCAGCTACTTGGTCCTCTCACCATACCTTCATTACATATTACAGACTAGATCAAATCTCAAGGGGTCGAGCATCCTTTGGCTCTATGGTGCTTCGGAATATTCTTCCATGAGACCTCCCAAGGTACATAAGTTGCTGGGGATTCTGTCCCACCGTCAAGGATTAGGTGAAGATTAACAACGTCAGATAAAGAAGTTATGTCTTACCATAACGTTCCATCTGTGTTCATCTTCACCAGTTCCTGACATACCCTCCCACCATTCCCCATCCAAAAAAGTAGGCCTCACCGATTCTAACCAGTTTTCTCATGAGGAATCCATAGATGGCCTTGTCTTCTTTGTACATATCTCTATATGTACATATGTCTGATACTCTAAAATCTGGCTATATTCTGCCCCCTGGCAAACTTGATCTGAGGTAATCTCTGTGAGGAGCATTATGGGTAGAACCGGGCTCAAGAGTTTGGAGAGTGCAAGCTGGAAAATAATGACCAAGTTCGTTCTGAGGGTTTGAAACCGAGCATACCATCAAGGATTGGTAAAGATGAACAACACAGATTGAACTTTATGGTAAGATAAAACTTCTTTTTACTGTATTCTTATAGGGTATTGATACTGCTGAGGATTTAGCTGCAATATTGTTGGTGAACTTTGCACCTTTTTCTGTCAGCATGAAAGAGTTCTTAAAGTGTCTAAGATGACTGCTTTTTAAAATTAGCTCATATTGTGATTTCATACTTTAAAGTAAAATCCTTCATATAAAAAAACATAGGTAAATTAGTATTGCTGCTAAAAATTTACTTTCATCTTGGGGTATAAAAATACTTACACAAATACTTTAAATTAAAAGCTGTAAACCTTCTGGATTTTCTTGCATTCTTGGGAGCATACCTCTTAACTGCTCTGCATTAGACAGAGCACTCCAGTTTTAACCTTCCGAACTGTGTGTTGTACTGTTCCACATTGACTTCACACAGCTCTGATTTCTGCTCTTTCACTGAGTTCAGGGAAGAGTCAATGGGAGGGAAAGAGTATCAGGAGCTTGCTATCATCAGCTGGACCAATGGCAAACACTGTTAGATGTTAGCATCACTTTTGGAACCTCAAAAATGATACTGCAAAATGAAAAGTTAAACTGGAGCTTGTGTATGAGTACTGCTGGCACTCATAGTTTTGTTTGAGCATGCATCATTTCCATTCCAAGTTACAGCTCAATATGGCGATATTCAGAGAGCTGGTTCATGCAGACTGTTTGGAGATCTTATCAAATTTGCTCTGTTATATTTAAGGCATGTTTTTATGAATTATCATATATGGAAGTAATGCCCTGTAGCTCTTATTATGGGAAATTCCATTTTTAACTAAGTAAACACTGAGGCAATGCAAAACTTGACTGGGTTTTGGGAGGTTGCTCTGTGGAAGCCTATACTATGCAAAGTCTTTCTTATGGGAAGCTGATTATTGCAGAGCTGCACAGGTGCACTGTTTAGGTATCACAATGTGATCATTTGAACCAGACACAGTAACTTTATTTTAATGCTCTGTAAATATAAAAGTTGCACTGCTTCGGTTATGATTTGATTATGCTTAGATTGTTATTGCTAACCAGTATAAGGAATTTGTTTGAGTATCTTTCATACTTAATATATTTTATGCCATAATATAATCTTGGCCATGCTTACTTTTATCTATTCAATTTGGTGAATAAATTACTTATTGTTTGCATTTAAATGTGGGTTTAATTTCATAGCTTTACAGGTAGCATACATGCCTTTGGTGCAGATGACTGTAAGTTCTATTTTCACACCAGCTAGATTGATTTTTTTTTACAGTAATGTCACTGCAGTGTATCATGTTAAACTGATCCCCTATCTACCTACAGGTTCTACTTCAGAAAGAAGAAAACTCAAACTCTCAAGCGCTCACATGAGCGAATAATCAGAAACTCGAAAGTGGTATTTTGGGATCGCAGTACAGTGAAGATCAGAATATTTGCCCTTTCCTCACTGTAGTGCGATCTCGGAGCAGGAATACATATTTAGCGAGGGTGGGGGGCACAGCTCCTCACAATACCAATTTTGAGTTTTTGATTATTCTCTCATGTGAGCGTTCAAGAGTTTGCGTTTTTGGTTTTATGATATAGACCCTGCCTACATTGGTGGTAGCTTAGGTGGATGTAAAAGATCCACTGCACTTACTGCACCTAAAAGAGTAGAGGTCCTTTATTTAATACAACATAAAACACTATTTAAATATTTACAGAATATACATATTTACAGGTACATATAGACACATTTCATTGTTTTTACCATGCATCATTTTTCTTATAACATCCTCATTATTATTCTTCCATAACTGACTCCCACTCCTTCTTCCACAACCCTAATCTGATTGTGCACAATATCCCCCAGATTCACTAATTTTCCGTGCAGTACTAGTCTAGTCCTGCATGGAAGCGGCCGTTTAGGAGGAGGATGGCAGTGCGCCATGCATATTAATGAAGGCGCACCGCCTGAACTCCTAATCCTACACGGACCATGGACTCTCAGAATAAACACACCCCTGCAAAGTAGAACAGCAGAAAGTGTAAATAAATGAGCGAGACCACTCATGGGTGTCCACATACAACAGCAACAGGACATAAACATAAAAAGAAGAAATCCCCTTTTTTTTTTAACACTCCGAGTACAGCTAACCATAGGTGCACGGGTGTGCCCATCGCTTAGCTATGGTTAAAACAGCTTAAAAGGCTGAAGAGGATAATAAGGAAGATATATGCAAATGAAACAGCAAAGCAATAGTGTAGTGGTCATAGCATCTGCCTAAAGAGCAGCCATTCCCGGTTTGAGTCCTGCTGCAGCACATATCATTTTCCATGTGAAATCTGTATATGAACATTTCTTTACAGTTTTTTGCTGTATAACCTACTAAATAACATTTAAATGTGAACTGGAGTACTGCATTAAATGCACATGTGAAGTGTCAGTGTCATAATGAATAAGGCACTAGTAAGCAGGTTTAAGCACAGATAAGCAGTAGTAAACATATATAAGCACTAGTAAGCATGTTTAAGTGCATTTGCACTGGGGTAAGCATTGCCTACACATATTAAGCAAAGTAGAAGCTAGCTGAGTGTAAGAAACTGTACTGTACTGAACTGGAGTACTGCATTAAATGCACATGTGAAGTGTCAGTGTCATAATGAATAAGGCACTAATAAGCAGGTTTAAGCATAAATAAGCAGTAGTAAGCATATATAAGCACTAGTAAGCATGTTTAAGTGCGTTTGCGTGGGGGTAAGCATTGCCTACACAGATTAAGCAAAGTAGAAGCTAGCTGAGTGTAAGAAACTGTAACTGGAGGTTAGCATTGCTTAGCTTCGTGCACACCTGCTTACAACTGCTTTAAAGTGCCTTAACCACCCTGTACCCAACGGCCCGTGTTCTGCCAGGCAACAAAATAAACAGCTTCTGCAAGGCTCGAACTCAGGACCCTGTACACCACAGTCACAATAGTTAACCACTAAGCCATCATAGCAATACTTATAAAGGAGGTATCAGCAAACTAATCCTCACCACAGGAAAATCAAACCAAACATGTGAACTGAATCTATTTACAGTGTGATGTTGTATAACCTACCACAGAACATAAATATGTGAACTGGAGCACTGCAGTAAGCACAGATTTGAGGTGTTATTGTAATAACGTGTAGAAGTCCCCAGGACCCCATACAGTGTATGTACACATGAATCACGGATACCGGACACATATATAACCTGTAATGAATACTAAATCACTGCCAAAAGGCAAATATAGTGCTAATTAACTATTAAGCAATGCTAACTGCAGCACAGCTCAACTTAGTAAGAGTAAGCAATGTGTAGGGAAGCCAATCCAATCTGCATAGTGGTATACCTCTTTAAGCACTGCCAGCCTTAGGTAAGCAGGTGTGTCCATAGCTTAGCCTTTTCAAAACTGGCCAATCATGGAAAAGTGCAGGAAAGTGGCCGTATTTAAACCCCACAGGCAGGAATACTTCCCATAACTGATTGTAGCTTCCTACTGCAGGCAGAATGGCTGGAGTGGGTGAGCGCAGCGCTGGGGCATACAGGAGTCAAAATTTATGATATGGCTCCTGGTAAAACACCATGAGCAGAGACTACTGCAGGGCCAGTACCAGGGCTCTCAGTATAAAATGGAGGCCTAGGACAGTCTCGCCCGTGACCTCACCAGTGCCACAGGTATCCCCCTGACTGGTGAGCAAGTGAGGCACCACCATGCTGACCTGAAGTGATGGAGGGGGGATGTACTGGAACAGTGGATCCAGGAGTCTAGGCAGATGCCTAATGCCCCAGTACTGAGTAAGTACTCATTCTACTAAGTAGTTAATAATTAATGTATTAATTCATTAATTAATGTATTAATGCATTAATGTATGTGAAGTATACAGTACTGTACATCCTTATACCTTAAAGCAGCTCACTCCTGATACCCCCACATATTTTAGCAGCCTATGTCATTTATGGTGCTCCTCTCCTGACTCATTAATACAGGGCCGTATACCACTATTACATACACTGGCCTCTGGAGTGCATAAGAGCACACATGTATTGTTTTGGTGATGCCCATTCATATATAGCCCCAGCCTCACTGTATGTGTGGAGGATACAGCAGACGTGGACTGCTGGCAGCAATGGCAGTATGATATACTCACAGCCCACTATGGAACAACTGCCTACAGCATGTCATATGTGCAAAGCCTGATATGTAGGGTGTGAACACAGGCAGGGACACAGGCACACATTGTTGCCATACACTAAGCAGGTTGGTAGTGTTACAGGATAGTCTGCAACATACCCGTAGTCAGGGTATTGAGGTCAGAAACAGAAATGGATGTAGCCATGTACTGATAGCACTCAACACACACACTGCCAGTGACATATCTGACACAGGACCTGTGTGGTGGATAGACAACACATGATAGGCACACCTCTGGCCACCAAGAGGATAGGCCCACAGTTGAGAGCTATGCAGACAGACTGCATTCCAAGGTATAGTTGTTTGTACACACACACACACACACACACTCACATACACCATGTAACACCAGTGCTATATACAGCATAACACAACTCTGCTCACACTCTGTCTGTAGTACCTGAACCTCCTATGGATATGTAGCTTCCCTGAGTGTGCAGGCTCTCCTGTAAGAGGTAGTGCTACCTGCTGTCTGTAACACTGATGACCACACACAAGTAGGATGTCCATCACACAGGAAATGCAAAGGGACCACGCCCACATGATGTAGGTATTTATAGTGGGTGGTTGCCATGACAGTGGTAATTGGGAGTACTACACCTGTGTAATCATATATATATATATATGTATATATATATATATATATATATATATATATATATATATATATATATATATATATATAGCTATCTGGGTAAGTATATGGCTATCTGGATAAGTATATGTGCATATATTTCCAGCATGTGTCCCGGACATGGAGTGTAGCCCTACCCCAGCCCCTATAGTCCTGGAGTCATAGTGCAGGGGGATGTCAGGTATGTATAGCAGGAATATTAGTACATTATTACTACTGTCAATGGGATTGTCTTCACGGACATGGCGTGTGTGGAAGGTCACATCTGCTTCAAACATGTGGGCTATTGGCTACTGACAGCCATCCTAAGGAAACCATTGTAATGTACCGCTGCTAGCATGTAATGGCCCTGTTGACTGCAGCAGAGATATTGGCCAATATATGTGGAAATTCTGAAACACCCTGTACAGTCCAGAGGTAGATACATAAGCCCTTAGTGCACAACATGTGTTACACGCCTGCCAATATGAATGTAGACAGCCATGTAGATGGGTATAACACATAACAACTGGTATACATTTGCCACCAGGGGTTATGCATTCACACTCTACTGTCTGGCCTGACACCTAATGACTGCTGGTGCAGGGGTGACATGGCCACATACTACCCACTAGATGCTGACATACATCTGTAGAGCATCCCACTGCTCTGTCTGACATACATGACTTTTAAGGGAGGCACAGCAGCAGTACATCTGGCAAGTATCTGCACATGACATCTCATTGGGTAAGTACACTAAGCTGCTAGGCATGTAACAATGCACTGTGCAGGCTACAGGTGGACTGGCTCAACGCTGGCCTACATCCACTATGGTGTAATGCACATGTACTTGCATATATAGCAGGCTCCACAGGCATGTCACAGTACAGGGTAAGATAAACTTGTGTGAAAGTGTATAACCACAACCAATGTGAACACAGCCACAGCCTCATATGGTACACTAGCATAATATTCCAGTATATGGACTATCTGTTCTACACCATCCTCATATGTGCCACTCACTGAATGACACTACATAAACTGGGCTGCTACAAAGTTTGGTCTGATGGCTATCTGTGGTATGGGACATGTGTGTCTATGGCCGTATGAACATGTACACCAATACGTTACCATGCAGTGGGGCAGCATGTAACATCAGATAAGAGGGGAGCTAGAACAATGAGATCTACCACAGTCTGTACACAGGCTAAAATACATATTAACAATACACACACTGCCGACATTCACCATAAGTACACAGACCTCAGTACTGTACAATCATCCACAGAATGTCCAGGTTAGGTCATGAAATATAACCCCTACTGTACATAACATGTGTAGCAGTCTGCTATATCACTGGCTTGTTATCAGATATGCTAACACTAATTATTATGTATGGCACATATACACCCCTTCATGCATGACATATGTACAAATGTTGACAGAGGTGTAACTGGGAGTACATACACAAGGCCAATATTGACATGTTGCTGTGATACCCTCATACATTTACTGTTGTAACAGGGTTTGTTGCAACATATGTCCTATGAGAGATATGAAGTCAGTAACTGTCACAGCCTTCACCATCTACAGACTTCAATCCTCACATTACCTTCTGCAGTCCACAGATAAATTCTCTGTGGCTAACACATGAAACCAAAAGTACAACACTGGCCAGTCTGCATATGACCCTGCAGATGGGGATTTCTCATAAACATGGAACTGACATGGCAGGTATTGCAACATGTATGACAGCCATATCCAGACAGACACGGTTAAACCAACATTACTCCAAATGCAGTATAGCAGCACTTACAGTCTGTAGTCAGGTGAGGCACATCCCCCTCCTGTTTGTTGCCCTCTTTCCACAGTGTATGTTGTTAGAGGTAAATCCCCAATCCATATGAGATGCTGTTTGCCAAACAACACATCTAGTTCCTGCTCACAGCGAATGAAAAGGGCCAACACCACCATGATGTTCCTAGATATTGGAGTGTGCTTCCATGAAACTGGCTATGGGAATGTTACCACAGCTGTTTCACATGCAATCAGCTAGGGGAGGGCTGCAATGTATGCAGAGGCCATCAGCTGAATCATGAGCATCACTTAAAATGCACATGCTGCTGCCTAAGCATAGCAGGTGTGGGTCTCCACATCCACCAGAGAGGGGGTTGTAGAGGCAGACAGAGGCAAATACCTGTCAGGGAGGGGTGGGAGAGTAAAACTGTAGCATGTTTGTGTCACACACCTACCGGCACAGGGTATCAAACCCCTGACAATTATGTAGTGCTATCACAGTTGGATGCAGTTATTGGATACGCCACATGGGTTATCTGTTGTGGAGAACTCAGAACATATATGTAATGGTGAGTGACATCTGCAACAGGGATATGGTACATATAAGATAGGTGACGTACATGTGCCTGTCTACATGAACAGGTGCCAGCATCAACACAGCCACAGTCTCACAGGGACGCACAAACATTGACACACTTGGCAGGGCCAGGAGTACAACTCATCAGTAGTGGGATTGCCACAACACATCACTGTGCAGGTATCTCATGCACCATATGGGTCATACGGAGATCGTAAGGGCAAGGATTATGAGGAGGTGTCAAACTTGGACAGCATGCTTCAGTATGCTCATGGGGGTTGTAGTGAGTGTGGATGTGGCCATACATACCATACAACACACACACAAACACACTGGGTGCCAGTACTGACATGCATGTGTGCATGTCTGCACGGGTGTGTGGTGATCAACTGTGTCAGCAGGCTATACAAGGGTAGGTGATGGGTATACCTTGGCATTTGGCCACATGAGAATGGTCTGCATTGTGGCTCAGGGCTGTAGTTTCTGCATTTGCTTACACAGGTGGGTATTGTATCCCCCATCCAGTCACCTGGGTGACTATTGTGTGTGGCCAATGCTGTGCATCACCTGCCATGCATGTGTTCCTTAGTCCATGATATGGATGGTGTCTCAGATGTGCACACCTCCCACATGCATGGACAGTGACATGTGGAACTGTACCTGGGGTGTCTAGCCCATGTTGTGAACATGGATTATCATCAGATGTGCCAATCTTGCCCACCTGTAGCAGGAACTGGTAATGGGTAGCAGGTTTACCCTGCACCTATATTGATAGCATGCTAACAGCATTCCCTGGTGTCAGTGGCATCTGTCCATACAGGGCATATTGTCAGGCATGGTATGTCCATTGTGGGTCATATTTGAAGGCACTACAGGTGGTGCAGGTGTCCATTGGGGAACATGGGGGAGGTGCACTGTCTGCATATACGTGCATATTGGACAGATGTGCAAGCTGACATGCCCTCTGTAGCCCACTGCTATCACTCCATAGTCACTATCAGTGGCCAATATGCAGTCTATTACCCACATATTGGCTGTTGCCTAGGCATGTGTGTGTATGACACATGGGTAGAGAGTGTGCTCTGGGTAATAATGGGGTTGCTAACTGTCATTGGCTAGCCTTGATGTCACATGTATGGGTATAGCTCTGCACCCCAGCCTCTCAGCTATTTTACATCTGTTATCCCAGTATGGTTGACATTGTAATATATAGTAGGACCACCATATAAGAAATATGCAAAACCCACTTCAGATTGGCCACGGGTGTCACACACTCACAACCACCTCTACACAAGATATGAGTTACAAACACACACACACAGACATGTCATGTCTTGGAAAAGAACCCCTATCTAACTAGTTTGTTACACTACAGCACTACATGGTTATAGTACATGCCATGGACATTACTGGAGTATTCCTTCCCCCAAAGATGTATTTCTCAATGTAGGACATCAGCAGGATTACCAAAGTAGGGCATTTCAAATGTTCTGCAAGTGAGTAGCCTAAAATGCATTTCTCCCTACACAGACAGTGAGACACACACAAAACATCCACAACCAACATATGTGGGGATAGAATCCCTGACCAAGGTCTCTATCATACTACGGCATGGAGCTGTTATAGGATGCACCATGGGGATTACTAGAGAGCTCCTTCCCAAAGATGTATTTCACAATGGATGACATCAGCAGGATTATCAAAGTTGGGCATTTCAAATGCACTGCGTGTGACTAGCCTATACTACATTGCTCCATACACAGACATTGGAACACACATAAAACATCCAGATCTGCCACACTCCAGCA